>NW_028270144.1:104128468-104428468 GCF_037043375.1 Chiloscyllium plagiosum | reverse complement strand
AGTGGCTTGGAGGGGAGTTTGCAGTAAATGTTTTCAAAATATGCAATCAGCCCAGATTGTATGAAGTCATTCGCAATTGTGTTGCTATGTTGCAAAAGAATAGAAGCTGGTTCAGAATAATGCACAATGCACTATCATGTACACAAAGAGTAGCAAAGAAAACCCTGTGTATGGTCATTGCAAGACAGCAAGAAATCAAGCTGTCAGCCAAGAGCAAGTAAAAATAACACACACCTCTGTGGATGAATGTTTGATTACCAGATCAGGACAAGTCAATGCTCCAAAGCATTGAATTGAAGTTTGAATAGGGGTGGCATGGTGGTACAGTGGTTAGCACTGCTGCCTCACAGCACCAGCGTCCTAGGTTCAATTCCAGCCTCGGGCAACTGTCTGTGTGGAGTTTGCACATTCTCCCCATGTCTGCGTGGGTTTCCTCTGGATGCTCCGGTTTCCTCCCACAGTCACAAAGATGTGCAGGTTAGGTGAATTGGCCATGCTAAATTGCCCATAATGTTAGGTGCATTAGTCAGAGGGAGGTGGGTCTGTGTGGGTTGCTCTTCGGAGGATCGGTGTGGACTTGTTCGACTGAAGGGCCTGTTTCTGCACTGTAGGTAATCTAATCTAATCTATATTTTTGCACATCGGTATAATTGTTGAATTGGTAACACATACCAAGTATTATGCTGTATTTCTGTTTGGGATTTATTTGTGAAAAGTGGTGTTATATTTTTCAGCAGATATGTGGTATACATTTAAGGAACATGCTCATGATATCATCACCGTATGTGACCTCAAGATATAAAGCTCTTCGTCTTCATCTTACTGAACACTGTCCACCTGCAGCATGACAGGTGGAGGAAAGTGTGTTGCTGTATATCCAAATTGCTCAAGTCCAGACACGCAAATGCTTATGATTATACAAGACTTATGTAAATATCAGGTATCATAACAAATTGAACTCTTCAGTATTATGTGATCCATGTTGCAGGAGCTAACATAAGTATTATGGTGTGATTGTAGCAGATCATCAGCTATCACAATACGTCACGTCAGAAGAAATAGCAGCGTTGGGTGTTTGCACACTCAAGCATTTTTTATAAGATTATAAGTCATTCTTTGGAGGTGCCGCATGTTGTATAAGTTTGTAATAGTCTGAGTGGGTTAATGCTAGGACCAAACAGGCCCTGTTGATCAGCTGGTGGAAAGAGAATGGTGATAGCAAATCAACCAGTCAGTTCATAGCACATGATGAGCAGTGGTGAAAAGTCATCTTAACATCACTGCACTTTTACGCTAAAAGACATTACAGAGTATATATAGATTGATCAGGACAAACTTTTATGATAGGGAACAAAGTAATTGCAGGCGATATCGGCCTGAATTTCCTTTGCACCATAGAGGTGGCCTTTTGAAAATTTTCCCAGAGACAGTCAGATGTGCCTGCTGTGTGCATACGAATATAGCTAACAAGGTACTTAGAAGGATCCTTAGTCTGTAGTTGTGCACAGCAATTAAATTTTATGGAGGTACATGGGTTCTGTGCCATGTCAGAAGCCCTGCAATCATCACAGACAGCCTTACAGTTGTAAATAATGGGGGCATTGGAGGATGACGTCCAATCTGTTAATGCGGAACTGCAAGGCTGAAACTGGCAGAGCTTTGTCTAAAAGTACACTTGCGGAAGGGGCAGCTGGAAACTCTGGACCATCTGTTAAAAAACTTCCTTTGAGGTCTTTTGATAGTCCCTCCACTTTGAGGCCACTCTCTCCAACTGTCTCAGCATGCTGGCAGGCCTAATTTATGAGCTCTCCCACTGGGCAACTCACTGCCCTTAATTGGAAATGAATGACTGTTAATTGGTCATATCTAGTATATTGCACGATGCGACTCATCTCCAACATCAATAGGATTGAGATTCACAAATGGTCTTGCATGGTGGAAAATATTTAAGAAGAAAATTCTGGCCATCTATCCTTAAAAAAAACTGTCGTAATTAAGTATTTGTCGTACAGATTTCTGATTGTTAAGGAGGGTAAAAGGTAGTTTGCCCCAGTAAGAAAGTCGACCAATTTTTATGGTAAGCCACTTGATAAAGAAAGTACCTCAAATTAATCATGAATATGGTATACTGTAAAAATTAAACCATCATAAGTTCTGTTGGCAACAATAATTCTGAATAGCTGAACTACATTTTATCAGAGGAAAGAAAATGTCAAAACAACAAGTTGATATAATTGAGAATGTGCATAAGGTATGAGCAAGTAGAGAAAGGGTTAAGTTTAGGTTGCTTGACAAAGGGTCAGCTGGCTTGTCTTTGACCAGATAAGAACTTGCAGTAAACAATGAGGTGCTAGAGGCAAGGCTAGTGGTTTAACGAGGTAAAGAACATCCATTGTGTAATGCCAGATGGCTTAATCTTTACTGTTGATGCTTGCTGATTGTAACGGTTATCCAATCAATAGATGTTGCCTTATTTGCATGCTGCTCCCTGTAAGTCACTATACAATTCCTTAAGAATCTGCTATTCGAGAGAAGACAGAGAACTCATGTCTTTGTGTACATGGGCAATCGCGCTCTCTCCATGGCTTGGAATAAAGGTAAAGAAGATAGAGCCACGCTGTATCTCTGAGTGTTTGCTTCAATTGTTACAGGGATACAGAAACAGGATGACATAATGAGAGAACAGAACATTTATTTTAAAAGTTTTGCTTTCATACAACTGATCCTTTGACTTGGTTCCAAACAACCAAGTAAAAATCTTTTGATTTATTAGATGCACAAATACTCAAATAAAAAAGAGACAATCTTGACTTTTGATACTGTTGCCTTGACTAAGACTACAGGAGAGGATGGTATGTTCTTTCAATTTCGTAACACAGTATTATTTAGACATTTTCTTCCTCCATTAGGTTTTTTTGTTGTAACACTGATAACTTTAGAAAGGTAATTTTACATAGCTGTTCATTTTTTCCCAGAGCTTGGCAGGCACCAATTGTAGAAACATTGAATTTAGCTTGGTATTGGTGGAATGCTTATGGGTAAGGTCAATTTTTGTGCAAGGCAAGATGCCCTACAGTCCTTGATATAGCTTTGCCTGTGACCTTTCAGAGTACCATTAGCCATATTTTGATTTTTGGGAATAAATTTTCAAGCCACTGGACTAGCATTGAAAATCGACAGAATTTCTTACAGGGTAAGTCTACTTTTTTCTTCAACATCTTGCAATAATAGTTAGTAAATTAGATGCTCAGCTAATAAAGTTGAGTACATTCAAGCAAGCTTTGTGAACAGCAACATTTACCATGCCTTTGTGACACCAGAACAGGTTATCTACCCGCTCCACACTTCACAATTCTGTTTTAACTGTGTGAAAATATAAAGCTTGTTGCCTTTGATATGTATCACAAGTAACTTGGAACAAATTATAAAGCAAGTATTGAATTCAATTTGCCGTGACTGGGATTCTGGAAGAAGCACCAATAAGAACTACAATTTTATGGCTAGTAAATAGTAGTATTTACAAAGAACAATGCTGCACAAGAACAGGCCATTTGGCCCACTAAGACTGCATCAACACATAATGCTTTTCAAAAGTAAAAACCTTCTGCCTCTACGTGGTCCATATCTCTCTATTCCCTACCTATTCATATATCTGATACTTTGCTACTGTATCTGCCTCCACCATCTTGCCACTCACATCTGTTTTAAACTTACCCCTTTTACCTTAAACCCATGTCCTCTAGTGATTGAGATGTCTAACCTGGGAAAAAAACTCCCAACTATCCATTCTATCCATGCTCCTTATAATATTGTAAACTTCTATTAGTCACCCCTCATTCTTCAAGGTTCAAGTAAAAACAATTACAAGTTTGTCCAATCTCTATTCATAACTGATATCTTTCAAATTAGGTAACATCCTAGTAGAGCATTTCTGTACCCTTTCAAAAGCTTCCACATTCCTTCTGGTAGTGGTGATCAGATCTGTACACAATATTCCAAATGTGACCTAAATTACGTTCTATACACTGCAACATAACTTACCAATTTTTATGTTCAGTGCCCTGGCCAATGAAGGCAAGCATGCATATGCATTCTTGACCACCTTATCCACTTGTGTTACCATTTTGAGGGAACTGTGGATCTGTACATCTATGTATGTTGATACTACTATGGACTCTGCTGTATACTGTATGCTTTCTGTTTGCATTGTATCTTCCAAAATGCATCACCTCATATTTTTCCAGATTAAATGTCATCATCTTTATCCACGTCTCCAGCCTATCTATATCCCATTGTATTCTCAGCAATCCTCTTCACTCTTGGTTATCCTGCCAATCTTTGTGTCATCCACAAATTTACAGACCTCCTACATTCTTCACCAAATTATTTATATATATTACAAACAACAGAGGTCCCATCACTGATCCATTTGGGACACCATTGGTCATAGATCTCCGGTCAGAAAATACCCTTCCACCTCTACTCTGTCTTCTATCACCATGCCAATTCCGTATCCGTCTTACCAGCTCACTTCGGATCCCATGTGACTCCACCTTTTGTGTCAGCCTGCCATGAGAAACCTTGTCAAAGTCCTTGCAAAAGTCCATAGAGACAACATCTACCACTCTGCCCTCATCAATCATCTTTGTCACTTCCTCATAAAACGCAATCAAATTTGTGAGACATCCCCTTCCCTGCACAAGGCTATGCTACCTATCACTAATAAGTGCATATTTTTCAAATGTTAATAATTCTTTTCCCAAAGCATCTTCTGCAATAATTCCTCCATCACTGACATAAAGCTCACCAGCCTTTAATTTCTCAGATTATTCTTGTTGCCCCTCATAACCAAAGGAACAAAGTTGTCCAAATCTCCAGTCCTCTGGGATCTTTCCTGTCATTAAAGAGATTTTGATTTGATTTACTACTGTCATATGCACTGAAGTACAGTGTTGTCTTACGTACTTTACAGGGAGATTGTACTGTACAAAGTTCAGCTGTCAAGAAGGTGCAGAGACAGACAAGTGTTAACATTTAAGAAGACCGTTCAAAAGTCTGATAACACCTGAGAAGAAGCTGTTCTTGAATTTGTTCATACATGTATTCAAACTTTTGCCTGATGGATGACAGTGAAAGAGAGTATAATCAGGGTGGGAAAGGTTTTTGTGTTGGTTGCTTTCCCAGTGCAGCGTGAAGTATAAATGAAGTCAATGGATGGGAGGCTAGTTTCTGTGTTGGAGTGGGCTATGTTCATAGCTCTGTAGTTTCTCATGGTCTTGGGAAGAGCAGTTGCCATACCATGCTGTGATACATCCAGGTGGGATGCTTTTTATAATGTACCTATAAAAATGTGTAAGGTTCTTTATAGAAATGTTGAATTTCTTTAGCCTCCTGAGAAAGCAGAGGCATTATTGCGCTTTCTTGATCATAGTGTCATTGTGGGTGGACCAGGACAGATTGTTGGTGATCATCACTTGGAGGAACTTGAAGCTGTCAACCATCTCCACCTCAGCACCATTGATACAGACAGGGCTTGCCCTCCACTCTACCTCACCTGCTTCCCTCAGCATTCGGAATAGATCCTATCTGGTCTCAGGGGCTTGTCTACTTCAATGCTTTTCAAAACGCTCGACACTTTATTTTTGATATTAACATGCCCCAGAGTATCAACATACCTTCCCAAAACCCACCATCCACTATGTCCTTCTCCTTTGTGAATACCAATGGAAAGTATTCATTAAGGACCTCACTCACTTCCTTCGGCTCAGTGCATAAATTGTCCCCTTTGTCCTTGATTAGACCTGCCCTGTCCCTAGCTACTCCTTTGCTCATAATGTATGTGTAAAATGCCTTGGAATTTTCCTGTCCTGTTGTCAAAGACATTTCATGGTCCCTTTTAGCCCCGCTCCTTCCTTATTTGAGTTCTTTCCTGCTGTCTTTGTATTTTTCAAGGGCTCTGTCTGTCTTCAGTTTCCTAATCCTTACACATGCCTCCTTTTTCTTTTTGACTAAGCTCTCAATTTCTCTTGTCATCCATGATTCCTGAATCTTACCATCATTTTCCTAGGAACATGTTGGCCCTGAACTCTAATTAACTGGCATTTTAAAAATTTCCACATGGCAGATGCGGATTTACTGTCAAACAGTTGCCCCGATCTACATTCCCAATTTCTGCCTACTATTATAGTAGCTAGCCTTCCCTCAGTAAAGTGCTTTCACCTGAGGACTACTCTTATTCTTATCCATAAGTAGCTTAAAACTTACAGAATTATGGTCCTAATTGAACATGTTGTTTCACAAAAACTGTCATGGACCCACCTAACAAATTCCCCTCATCCAGGCCCCTGCGAGACTAAATGAGTCCCAGTCTACACTGGGGAAGTTAAAATCACCCACCGGTAACAACTTTGTTGCTTTTGCATTTTTCCATATTATTATGTAATTTCTCTGGTTTCAACCACAAAGGCTCCATTCACAAAAAGAAAGAAGCGTACTGGTAATCATATTCTTGGGTTGCAGTTTGGCCTTCAGTGTGTGGGATTTAGTAAAATTCAGTGAATTTTGTGGGGAAACCAAAATTAATATCCCTTTTTTTGTATTCCGATGCCTGTGTCAGGGAAACACCAAGTTCTGATACCTTTGAACTATTTTTTATTTCTCCAAGAATGTAGAGAAAATGAAACTCTTAAATATGCATGAAATCCTTAGCATCCCATTATGAGAAGGATTTACCAGGAGTAATGCATTGAGGAAAGACTTGCAAAGTTTTTTTAACATCACGGAAAGGATATTTTGAAGAAATATATGAAGGAGCTTTTCAAGAATGTAAAGACTGGTAAAAATTCAAAGATTATTTCCACTTGTTTGTGAATCAATGGGTTGATATTATTGACTTTATATTACGACGAGAAAAATTCATGTATAAGCATAATAAAAATAAGTGGCCTGACTTTAATTTGGGCCAAGTAGTTGGAATTTGTGGAGGTGGTGTTCATCGAGTCCTTTAGAGCATAAGGATATTTTTACTCGAGGCCTTACTTGAGTGCTTGGATCTGGCAGAAATAAGAGCACCATTGCTGGGCAAGAGTAGGAATGAAGTTATAGCAAGAGAAGGACCATACTCTTTAAACCTGTCAAATCCCATGTCCTAAGATGTTGTCGAGAATTGTGGAAGCTCAAAGAATTGGCAGAGTTCTTTCGCCATTAATTAAAATTCAACCTTTTTATCCACCTTGTAAAGAGAGATTTAATTCCCCTCACCATCTAAAATTAATGGTGCAGGTGCAGGGAGGGACCAGGTGGCTAATGGGGACAATGCCATTTTTCTGCTGCCTGCCATTATTACTTATTGAAGTCAGATAACATGAAGGCTAGTCATCCTAAATAGCAAAAGCCCAATTAAAAGATGAGCTTGGCCCTTCTGGCATCATTCGGAGCACATGCTATTTAATGATGGTGAGAGCTAAAACCTAAAGAGCCTTTCCTACTGTTCTTGCATCTGCTGATCTGATTAAACCCTCATGCGTATCTTTTTCTATGTGGCTATTCTGGCCATCCACCTATCTGCTTCCATCTAAACCCAAATTGATAAAAACTGCCATCTGTTTCCTATCCCATGCCATTACTTTGATGATTGTTGACTACAATGATCCCTGGTGCTCAAACTCTTCAACTTTAAAGTTCTCATTTGTGTTAAGTTCCTTAATGGCTTCACCCTTCTTGACCTTTGGAACTCAACGGCATCCAGATATACTATTTTTCTGAAATCTCCTTTCCTTGGATTCTCTTGCCTTTTGTACATTGCTTTCCTTTTACCCCACTATTAGGGGTTATGCATTCATCAGCTTCAACCCATGTTTGAAATTCTCTACCTAAACCCCTTTTCTGCCTCGCTCCCTTAAGTGCCTTCTTAAAACTCAATAGTTTCTTCGGGCTTCTGATGTCCCTTGAGTTCTTCCTACCTTAAAGGTATTATATAACTGCAAGTGATTGTAGGTTTCCAGTGCAAACACTATTGAGATTACCACACTTTCCTTGTAGGCTTAAAGCTATACTCACATTGATCTGCCAGGTGAGAACAATCTGGAAACTGCCAGGAAAGAAGGGGCTCAAATGCAAAGTGGAAAACATTGTTGAGTCAAGAAAAACAGATGTGCTTCCCCAAGCCCTACCAGTTATGTCACTGCCTCTCCTTTCCTGGACCTGGGACACTGATCTTTCTTCAAGACCTTCCCAAACCCTGTAATTTGCCAGAAAACTGATTTGTGGCAGCTGACAGCCATTTTGAGGTGCTTCCAGGCAGCACATGAATAGTGACATTGAGCTGTAGTGTTTTAATTTATGCTTTTTAGACTTGTTTGAATTATTTTGTGTCGTAATGTGAACTGAATTAAATTCCATGTCAGGATGTCTACCTTGGCTCCATTATAGTGTTGATCCCTCTTGAGTTAGAAGATTTATAGTTATAAGCCTTTCCTAGAGATCAGAGCACGTAACCCAAGGTGATTGTTGCAGGTTCACTTCTTTTGGATGAGACATTAACTCAAGTCCATTCTGCCATGTCAAGTGTATATGGAAGATCCTATGGCACTATTAGAAGAGAAGCAGAAGTTTCTTTGTATATTGATCAATACTTGTTTCTCAACAAACACCACCAAAAACACATTTATCTCATTGCTGTTTATAAGACCTTGAAGTGAGAACACTGGCTGGTGTGTTTCTCTAATGACAATAGTGACAAATCTTTTTTAAAAAAATTAATGATTACTTTAGAATGTTTCAAAATATACAATGTATTTGCATAATTATCGTCTTTACTTTGTGTGACATTATTGAAATACAGAACATGTGAAAAGCAACTTTTGAAGTCAATGCACTGTACATGTAGCAGTTGAGCTATCTGGTACTTTTTGATTATATCTTCTGTTTTCCCACATGCACCTCTATATATAATCCTACAATTTTCCTCTGAAAATTAATTCTTTGTTGTGGTGCAATATAAGGAGCCGTGTTATGGTGTTCAGCATAATGATCATTCTGTGGTTTACGATTATCACGATAAGGAAAAAATAGATCGTTTCCACTTTACATTGTGGTGTATCAGCATATGACACCTCCATTACAGGAAAACTTTATGACATTGTGGAAACTACAGTTTGAAAAGCAGTTCTTAATCATATAACTGCATACAGTAATGTGAACATTTTCCTGTAAATTGCAAATGCATTGGCATCTTAGCTATGTGCAAAATATTCAACTGAACAAGTTATCAAAGCAAACTGAAGTGTTTTGGTTTCTGTATGCCATTTGCCTATTAAGGCAGGTTATACACAAATGTGATAAATTAATTGTCTGGTTCGGACTCTTCCTGCACCACCCCCAATTCCTGGTTGTTTACTGTTTCCTGTTCTACATACTTAATCAAAATATGGGTGTTAACCATGCCTTGAATAAGGACAGAAAACACGTTATAGTGCTTTCATCATGGCCTAAGCATGCCTGAAAGCACTTCACAACCAGAAAAAATGCTGCCCCTATTGTTATGTGAAGATACAGAAATATGAGTTTGTACATAAGAATGTTGACAAACACCAGGTGGGATGAAATGACCCATTTGTGCATTTGGTGATGGAAGAGTGTAGATCAAAACGTGTGGGGAATTCCTTACATGGTTCAAAAACTGCCAGGGGGTATTTAACATCCATCTGAACTGCAAAAAAGCAGACTGGCAAGTGCTTGGTGTAATACCTTGTCCAGAATTATAGGTGACAACTGTCAATTCAGCATTCTCTTAATACAACAGTGAAATGCCTCTACAGATTATGTGCTCACTTCTTACAACATGGATTCAACACAGAAATTTCTCACTTAGATGAAGTGTTGAATATTACCTGTCCCCGGCATGAAGGGTCATATAATATAGAGAGGGTGGAGGTAGCCTATTAGCTTCCCACTTTCCCCTGATCTCACCTCACAATGCAGAAATAAATGTAAAATACTGAGAATCCTGAAAATCTGAAATGAAAGCAAAAAAATGCTGGAAAGCTCAGCAGGTCTGACAGTGTTGGTGAAGAGAGAAACAGGGTTAATGTTTCAAATCTGAAATGACTTGTTCAGAACTGAAAAAGGATGGGGTATTTTTTGATGCTTTTGACAGATGGAGGAGGAGCTAGTGGAACAGATGGTGAGGGTGACCATAGCAAAAGACAAAGGATGTGCTAGTAGTAGTAAAGGAGAAATAGAGATATAAATTAGATGTACATGATATGAAAAGGAGAAAATGGGTTCTCTCTGCTAAGTGCAAAGTCAACTAGGGAGGACCTAATCAGAATAGAAGACAAGTGTCATTCTTTGAATTTGTTGGAACTAAATGTTAAATTTAAGAGGCTGTACAGTGCTAAGTGAAAGTGTTGCTCCCCCTACTTTTAGGATGAGAGCAAGGTAGCTTATTGAAATTACAAGCAGTGGAAAGTTCAAGGCCATTCTTCAGGTTAGAACAGAGGTATTCCACAAAGCAATGATCCAATTTGTATTTGGTTTCGCCATTGTAAAAGAGATTGAATTGTGAGCAGTAATTCAACAGATTAGATTGAAAAAAGGACAAGTAAAATGCTGCTTCACCTGGAATGTGTGTTTGGGGCCTTGGACTGTGAAGAGGGAGGAGATTAATGTGTTACACCTTCTGTTGGGTGGGGGAAATATTAGCAGTGATGGAATAGTGCTCCACATTATCGCAGATGAATGTTCCCTGCAAAATCACAGTGGTGGGAGGAGATGATGTTTTTGGTGGTGGTCTCCTACTAGGTGTGGGGGAAATGATGGAGTATGATCCTTCCAATGTAGAGATAGGTGGAGTGGAGAATAATGATGAGGAGAACCCTATTGTTCTGATTAGGAGGGGGAGCGTGAGGATAGAAGAATGGGAAATTAATTAGACATGGCTGAGGGTCCTGTTAATTGCAATAGGAAGAATCCTTGGGTGAGAAGCAAAGGTTATCTTGTCAGAGGCATCCCTGTGGAAGATGGTACCATCAGAACAGATATGACAAAGATGGAGAATCATAGAACCCCTACAGTGCAGAAGCAGACAACTTGGTCCATCGTGACAGCACCGATCCTCAGAAGAGCATCCCACCCACACCCACTCCCCTATCCTCCTAACCCTGCATTTTTCATGGCCACTCCACCTAACCTGCACATCCTTGGATTTTAGGAGGAAACTCACACAGACACGGAGAACAGGCAAACTCCACACACAGACAGTCGCCCATGGCTGGAATCGAATCCAAGTCCCTGGCCTCAGTGAGGCAGCAGTACTAACCCTGAGCCATCAGAAACTGAAAGAATAGAATGGAATCACTGCAGGAAGTAATCTGTTCTACTCGCTTTTACCAACCCCGCCCTTAATTTCTATGTCATGGCATCACCATTTTCAAGCCCATTTCAGGCCTGATAAAATCATATCAGCTTTGAAATCTTAATTCTGTTTCTGATGCATAAATGCTTCCAGACCTGCTAAATTTCTCCAGTACTTTGTTTTTATGTTCTATAATGTAGAGGTGATGTGTCCACCAAAATCAGCAGTTCACCCCCATACATAAATAATTATGGATCAATTGACCTTGTGAAAAGCTCAATTGGCCCCATTATTACCCCATCCACACCATAATATAGTTGGCAATGGTGATTGAGCAGAGGTGAAATTCATTCTTTTAAAGTTCTTAAAACATGCAGAAGGAATGGGATTGCTGTCATTGGAAGGTGGTCCTTTTACATTGGGCACCCCTAGCTTCCTTTCCGCCAGAGCATTCTTTAAAACTCAACTCCCCATGAACCACTCAGAACAAAGCACCTAGACTTGTCTGAACTCAGGATCCAAGGTGCCTCCCACGTGGACTTTAATATAAGGTATAGTACAGTATATGATTGTTGGACTTGCTTGGCAATTGTGTAGCAGGTACTGAAGGCAGGACATCTTCCCAGTGCTGTATGAAGTTCCATTTAGTTTGCCCGCTGGCTTTATGGCTCAGAGTGGGCTTCAAACCAGCCAGTCAGTTGCCTACCGATATTTCTTTCAAAGTGGTGAGCTGTTCATCCTCACACCCATCTAGAAAAGCTACAAAGTAAGTACTTAGGAGCCGGTTTTGCAAATTTATGACCATGCCACAGGAATAAACCTGGCATTAAAAACCAAGTATTAATTAAAATATTCCCTGATGAAAATAAGACCGGTGTTTTTTAAAAGGCTTCCCCATGGCCATTTTAGATGTCTGTAAAAGGTTTGCATAACCAATTCTTTTCCCCTTTCTGTTTTTTTGACGAAGTTTCAAGTATTTCTCTTGTGAAGACAAAGATTAGTGATGTTAGTCTTATTTAACTATTGTTTATCTTTACATATTTCTCCAAATTTTTTCTGGGATCTGCTATCCCAAGGACTGGCCATTCTCATGACACTTTCCCTATTGATTGTTCCTCAAGAGTCAGACTGAAGTACTGAATGTAAAGCAGGCTCCTTCTTGACTGGAAGTAGTCTTGATGCAGCCACATCATGCTTTACATGTGATATTGTTATTCTTAATGACAATTACTCAACTTGAATTTCATGCTAATTTTGATGTTCTGTCCTGTTCCCCTTTCTAATCAACTAGAGTGATGAGTATAATCATAAGCCTGTACTATCTTTGACTTTTCCATTTTAGGGTCGAAATCTTGAAATTCCCTCCTTAATAGCATCATGGGTCAACCCACAGTAGGTAGACTGCAGCAGTTCAAGAAGGCAGCTCACCACCACCCTCTCAAGGGCAGCTAGGGATGGACAATAAATGCTGGCCAGCCAGCAATGCCCACAACCCACAAAATAAAAGTAATAGACAGAGTTGAATAGATAAGAGAAAATGTGCAGTTTCAGTTTGTTCACCCTGAGCCAGTTTTTCATTTGATTTGCCGTTTTTGGTGCTTTCTTACTAACTGCAAACAGGCTGCTATGTTTACCCACATTGATAACAGTGACCTTGCTTCAAGGGCAGCGGGAGTGACATATCTGCTGCAGGGACAATGTTTTCAGTATAATATTCAGTGTTGTCTCTCGTATTTCAGCAAAGTGATCATACTGTCTTGAAAATAGCAGGATTACATTCTGAGAACATTTTGAACTAGAGGAGGAAGATTGTAATGGCAGGAGTAACTTGTGGGAATAAATTAAGACTACTACAAGCAGCAGTCTGGTTGAAATAGTGTTGGTTTGTGATGGCATTAGATTAATTAAATTGAGAAAAAACACATAATATACAATACTGTGCACCATTCATTGATAGTCAGACTGTTGTACCTTTCCTCTTGCATAAATTTACTAGAGTCTGTACATCACTTTAACTCCAGCCCTTTTAAAAAGTACCTCCTGCAGTCTGTGGGTGATACTTAATAGAGGGTTGACTTGTGCCATGAGAACTAAATATGAACTAATTAAGGGGCTATTTTATGCTGTGGTCAGGATACTGCTATATACTATTTGAATGTTTAAGGTAAGAATCTCGTACTTAGAATAAATGGAAATCGATTCAATACAGTGATATACTGGATAAGAATTATCCTTACTCGGTTAAGTATATATTTGCAATCAACTGTATTCTGAAGCTAGCAGAAGCATGTTGCCACAAAGATGGCATAGAAGTATTTGCAAGTGAAGACGGGAGCATCAAATATTCATATTGTGCAGTGTAAATCCTTCCCCCATCTTTATGTTCTTGATTTTATAACGCGCATATATTTTCTAAATATGTAGCGGTCTTTGTTTTTTTTAAAACAAACTATGAAGTAGGACTCAGTGGAATGGAAACTGATCTCCTTTTTGCAGCATCCCATCCCCTCCCCCGCCTCTAACTGCTGTGAATAATACTGCAAGAGAGGCAGGCCAGGACAAAAATGGCTGTGGTTGCTACCTGTTTGTGGTTGATTGGTTGTTTTTCCTCCTGATTGCTGCAGGCACGGAAGAGAACAGCCGCTTATCAAGCACTTCAAATCTAGTTTGTTCAGTGTAGCAGCCCAAGAGAAAATGGCTGCTGTCTGCCTTGTTTGCAAATCTTGTCATATGCTGACTGTTCAAGAGAAAATGAGACTTTGATCATGCAAAGTCTGCGTGTGGATTCCCTTGTTTTAAAATGAAACGTACAGAACCCTGACCTGCCACTACAAAATGGTTTGGATAGCTGTTTGGACCACGCTGTTTATCGAATTTAGGTAAAATAAATGCCTGTTGTTTGAAACCTGCTGTAATTCAAATTTAGGTGAAATGATTGCTGGAAAGAAAACGTACCAGAGTTATAAACGGTAATAAATTAAGTTGTTTTGCCAAATTTGTTCACTGTAAATGGATTGTAAAATCGGTAAGATTTTTTTGTTCAGACTTCGTATTTTAATTTGTAAGCCAGTGAAACAAATTTGGTCCTGAAACATCTTGAATACTGTTGTTTTAAAGTGATTAATCATCTGATTAGATTTAACATACAACTTGCTGTTTTTCCTTCAGGGTTTAATAGTTCAGTAGGATTACATGTGTTAACCCTAAAAAGGAAGTTGTTGCCACAGTGAAAATACACTTTAAAAGTATTAATAAAGATCTCTGAAATGAAATGATGCCACATCACTATTACGAATGTCAGTTCCTATACTTGTCAGGAATATCACTGCAGCAGTGACCCCTACTACGGTACTGAAACAGTTTGTATCAAATCACAAATGGTATTCTGTGTAATTGTGACAATAGAAAACTATTTATCTTCATTCTCCTCAATCTATCTGGAACCTTTGGCATGATTGACCAAACCATACTCTTGCAAAGCACCTTGATTGTCATCAAACTGCTTGTTTGGTCTGTTACTGACCTATCCAGTTGTAGAAAGACCTGTACTGATTTCTCTTCCTTATCCCACAAGGCTACCTCTGTTGTCTCCTAAAGCTCTATCATCAGCCTCATCTCATTTTTCACCACATGATGCCCTTGGTGGCATCATGTGAAAACATATGGTAATTTCTACACGTAGGCTTTCAACACCAGCTCTACCTAACCATTATCTTACTTGGCCTCCTGCCCCATTTGTAAATTTTCTAACAACTTGCCTGATGTACAATATCAGATCAGCAGAAATTTCCCTCAGTTAAACTTTGGAAAAATAGAAGCCCTTGTCTTCAGTTCCCATAGCAAATTCCATTTCCTGACCATTGATTTAATCTCCTTCTCTGGCCACTTTTTGAGTATAATACTTTATTTTTTATTTAACACTAAGCCGAGCTATCAAACGCTTTAATCCCATCATTTAGAACACCTAATTCCACTTTTGTAACACTGGGTGACTCACTGCTGCCTCAACTGTTGGGTTGCTGAAAGTTTCATATTTTTCTTTTTGTTACCTGTGAGCTCGACTGTTCCAACATACCCAAATCTGTTTCTCGCCTCCACCACATCCCACACCCCTGTAAATCTAAGCACATCAGAAGCTATACAGCCAACTCTGCTACCAAATTCCCTTCACTCATAACCATCTTGCTCCCAAGGAAGGAATACATTGATTTTAAAATTGTCATCCTAGAACTGCATATTACATGTCCCTGTCGGTGTGTTCTAAGCTTGACAGCACGCAAAATAGGTCAGGTAGCAAACCTTCCTGCTCACACTCATAATACAGAAGATGAGTGAGCGCTGCAATCAGCAGCCCACCTACCACGTAAATAAATAATTAAGGCTCAGTAAAACTTGTTAATATTTCCCTGCCAACGTTTGCATGGGCAGCCTGTTTTCTTTTGAAAAATGTTTCAGAACTGTCAGAAGGAGGAGGGCTTACAATCTTGAGAGGGGTACTCTTTGTCCATTGATGACCATACTCACCCTCTTACTATCCACCTGTATATCCCAAAGGGGAAAAAATAATCTGGTGTTCTGCAGATTGTCTCACACAGGAGACTTGATGGATCTTGAGCTCCATTTTAAAGTAAACAAGAGGAGTCAGATCAGTATGTTTTATTTACCAGTTTTACTGGTTTTTCTTTTTGGGAACCCAGCTTCCAAGAACCTTGTTACCCCCTGACCCTAAAGTGGAGCAACACCCTCGCTCTGAGATCCATTGAGCTTCCTGTGAGAGGCAGTCTCGACAGTGTCCACTACTGTAGACTGCCACTCCTAGAACTTGGAGCTGCTGGCCAGTCAAGTAGGTTGGCAGCTCTGGAGGGCAGGACTTCTTCCCAAGTACAGCACGGCAATCCAACTTTTCAGCACTTCAAACCACCTGCTGTGGGATAGGTTTTTTCTGGTTTGGTTGCCTCACTGCTGATTTCCTTATAATTTTCTACCCTGTCTTTTCAAATCTACCTGCCTTTCTTTCTATGGAACCTCCTCCACCCTAGGAACATCTGAGATAGCTGTGCTTCTTCAATTCTCGTGTCTTTCATGTTCATAAGTTTAATTACTCATTGAGGACAATGCCTTTGGCTGTCAAGTTCCTAAGTTCCACTCTTCGTCTTTACTTTACTTGCTTCCTTTAGGAACTTCTTTAAAACCCACCTCCTTGATCAAGTTATTTATCGTTAAAGCATAGAAAATAGGGCAAGAAATAGGCTATTTGGCCCTTCAAGCCTGCGCTACCATTTTGTAAAATTATGGTTGATAGTCAACTCTGTATCCTGTAACACTTTCTCCCCACATCCTTTAAGACAATAAGAAATGATAAGAGTGGACCATTTGGCCCCTCAAGCCGGTTTAACCAATCAATAGAATCATGGTTGATTGACATTCTTCATGCCCACTTTCCTGCCTTTTCCCCATTACCCTTGATTCCCCTACTAATCAAGAGTCGATCTACTTCCGCATTAAATATATACAAGGACACTGTCCCCACATCTCTTTGTGGCAAGGAGTTCCACAGACACTCAACCCTCTGAGAGAAGAAAACCTCCTTATCTTACTCTTAAATTGGCGCCCTTTACTGTGAGACTATGCACTCTGGTCCGAGACTCTCCCGTGAGGGGAAACATACTCTTAGTATTTACCTTGTCTAGCCCTGTAATATTTTAATGAGATGACCTCTTATTCTTAAAAATTCCACTTTGTAGACTTGTTTCGCCTTTGCTAATAACACAATCCCTGCATACCAGGAATCATCCTAGTGGATCTTTTCTGAACTGCCTCCAACGAAATGATATCTTTCCTTGAACAAGGGGACCAAAACTGATCATGGTACTCCAGATGTGGTCTCACCAGCACCTTGCACAGTTGCAGTAAGACTTCCCTACCCTCATATACCAATACCCTTGAAATAAGGGCCAATGTTTCATTAGCCTTCCTGATTACCTGCTGCTTCCATTAGCCTTCCTGACTTAAGTCATTAGATCCCTTTAGTCCTAAGAACTACCACTAACTTCTTCATGGAATCATTCAATATTTTGGCTTTAACTGTCTTCTGTAGCAGATAATTCCATATATAGAAAGGGAGGTGGGATTTGAAAAAAACAGGGCAGAAAATTATTAAGAAGTCTGCAGTGAGCCAACAAACCATAAAGAAACCTGACCTACAGCAGGCGGGTTGATGTTCTGGAAAGTTAGATTGCCGCGTTTTTCTGGGGAAGAGGTCCTACCCTCCAGAGCTGCTAGCCAACTTGACTGGCCTCTCTGGATGAAGAAATTTCTCCTCCTCTCAGTTCTAGATGGTCTAACAATATTGTTAAATTGTGATCTGGTTCTAGTCTCCCCAGTCATCAGGAATATACCCTGTTAGAATTTTACAGATTTCTGAGATTTCACCCCCTCCCCAACTCCCCTTTTTCCCTCTCCATTCTTCTAAACTCCAACAAGCATAGTCCTAGCCAGTCTCTTCATACACTCATCCTGCCATTCCCAAGAATCAATCTGGTAAATCTTTCACTTCCTCCGTGGACAGAAGATCCTTTCTCAGATAAAGAGACCACAGTATTCCAGGTGGTCATCAAGGCCCTATACAATTGTGGCTAGACATCCGTGATTCTGTACTGGAGACCTTTCACTATAAAGACTCCATAACACTTGCTTTCCTCACCCCCTGTTGTATCTTATGTACAAAGACATTCAGATCTCGTTCTATCTCCTTCCTTCCCAATCTATCACCATTCCAGTGAGATCAGATAATATCAATATCAAGATAATACCATCTGTCCCAAAATCACTTGATGTGAGTCACTATCACATTGTTTTTTAATATTCTCTCGATGATTTTCTTATGATAGAGGAGGTGCGTAAATACAGATAATGGTTATTGTGAGGTTGGAATCTCTAAATATCCTGCCAGAGATATCTGATCTGCTAGTGTTGACATTATTCTGGTTGTGCTGGTAATTCTTTCATTTGTTGTGTTATAAAGAAACAACAAATTGTGATGGTAGAGTGAGTATGCCAGCTTTCATGGGGAAAGTGAAAACTGTAGTGCCTTCATTACTGGTATGCATGATTGATTCACTTGTGCCAGCATATTGTTTGGTACTTTATCTGATTATTGAGAAGGTCCCTCTCATAAGTTTATGGTGTAGACAGAAAGGAAAATAGAGAAAAAGCCACCAAACAATGAGGAGAAGGTAGTATTCATGTCAGTTCGTCTTCCTCTGTGGTTCATTTAAGATTTTGTTGTCTGTTAAGTTTTTTTTTGCGTTTGAAGTGAGTAAGTGGCTGTTTTACAACTTGCATGTGGCAGACGCACATGATTTGTCTAATATTATCAGTTTTGCTCACTGTGGTCTCTACTGCTACAAAATCTCTTTTATGATATGATAAAGAAGAGAGGAAAAAAAGCAAAGAGGAAGATATTCTTCGTGCAACCAAGATATATCTGTTGCAACATTAACTTGTCTTTGCAGGCAATATGGTATTTCAACTGAGTGTTCAGAACGTGCTGTTTTAGGTGGGGAGCCAACACACAATACAAAGCATTGTAACAGTAATGTGCCTGCACTGTCCCAACTTAATTTATTGTAGGATCTATATCAACCAATTAAACAAAATGCATCTCATCAAGGTCAATAAGCAGATTATACCTTACCTACTCCAGTATTGACAGTAGAACTTTTAACTTGGATAATTGTTTTTGATTCTGATTGACTGATCAAAATGTTGCCTATAAGATTGTTGGTGAAAGTTGAAAATAAATTTGTATCCATACTAACATTTTGGTTACAGTACTTGCATGCATGGCTCTTAAACAGGAATTTGCACTGGAATTTATTTAAATCATCCTAGAGAATAGCTGGCAGTTGATTGGCTGCAGAGATTCACGCCATTATCCTTTTTGACTGCAGCTGAGAATACTTTGCTCTTGTAATGACGTGATGTCAAAACACTTTCAAATACACAAGCAGTTGGGCCTGTATAAATGGATCAGTGTTCAGTCAACAAATTAAAGGGGCCAATGTAATTGGAAATTTCTGGACTAAGCAAGCCAATTACTGGGATATCACAGTTGGCAGCTGCCACGTGAGCTCTTCGTAATTTTCACAATAAACATGTTTTGGAACTGTTTCAAAGATTGATCTAGGATTGAGTCTTCGCAACATTTTAAAATATTCTTATGGTGACAATTATCATCAGCTTTCAGGCTGTTGCCGGTTTCAGTACCCCTGCAATTAGGCCTTCTACAGAAATCTGTCTGTTTTGTAAGCCAGAAATGCTAAACGACATTGCCAAATTTTAAAAAGGAAAAATATGGGGCATTTCACCAGAGACACTGTTTTGTCTGTTCCTCACAAGTATGGATTTGTTAAAGTCTTTGCAAATAACAGGCTGCAAATGTAATGGGATTGTTTTAATTATGGGAAATGTTTGATCATCCAGTAATGAAGCAAGCTTTTAGAAGATTAGAACACTTGGTGTACTAAAATGTATGCAATCGTAAGTAAAATAAGATCTATCAAACAATATTTGTTATACAGGGTTCTTGGAATTAAAACTGCTGCAATTCTGTAATGCTTTAAATGAGAGTCTGTGTAGATTCAAAATCTAGTTCGCTCAGTTGGCTGGACAGTTAACGTGGTTAAAATGATTGCCAAAGCATGGAGATTGGTCACTGTTACATCTGAGGTCGACCTGGAACTTGCTTCATCATCTTCCCTGTAGCTTAAAAGAAAAGTCACAGCTTCTGTTTAGCCTTGAGCTGGCAAATAATCGCCAAGCATCTGCTTTCAGACAAAGAAATTACAATGGGAATTGGTCTTTGTTTCTCCTGTGGTTTACGTTAAACAATGTGCTTGGGTATCCTGGTTTGCAATCTTTTTTTTCAAAAAGGTAAGTAGGGACCAGAAATAGGTTAGGACAAATTCTGCTGTGCACTTTGCCCAAATCTAGGCCCCTCCTAATTTTTTTTTGTCCAAAGCCAATTGCTGTGGATGCAGGAAATCTGAAATAAACATGAAACGGTCTGGCGGCACCTGTGGAGAGAGGAATCTAATTAACATTTCAAATCCAGTATGACTCTGAAACTGAAGCGAGTTGGAAAAGTGCCCTGAAGAAGGGTCACCGGAGCTGAAATGTAAACTTTGTTTTATTTCAACAAAGGTGGAAAAGTGCTGGGTTTTCTACTGTCAGGTCAGGGGTAGATTAGAGGGCAAGGGGAATTAGATGTGAGTGTAATCGAACAAAAGGAAACCGTAATGGTTGTAGAGGAGAGGTCCAAATGAAGTGTTTTTTGGCAGAATGTTTTGCTCTCACTTATTGTTAGACATGAGTTTCGATATAACCAAATTCTCGGTACATTGTGGGCATCATGAAATACTATTCAAATTACAGAAATGCACCATTAAGTGCTGCCTTGCTGTGCCATTGCAGCACAATGCTACAGTTCTGAAGAAGAGTATTTCTCAGCTTGAAACATTGACTGTTTCACTCTCTGCAAATAGTGTCAGACTTACTGAGTTTTTTGGGAGCGTTTTCTGGTTTTATGCCACAACTGCTTGTTTGTTCTTGATATTTAGGTTTGTTATAGGTACAAAAGGGACCCATGAAAATTAAGTAGGCTAAACGTCCATGCAACCAATTTCAGTGTGATCAATTGTTGGGAGTGCCGTTTGCACTTTCTTTGAAATCATTTTGGAGATTGGTCAAGTAATGCAGCAGGAGACATAGAGCATGCTGAGATTGGAAACCTCACCAGGATTTACAAATGCCCTAAGGCAAGATAATTGACCCAGATCAAAGGCAGAAGTCCAATCATGAGTTGAACATATCAGTTGTAAAGTCAGAATTAATTAATGCAGAAGAATTTTGAGAATGGAAAAGTTAAGATTAAGCAATACATGTTGAACTCAAAAGCAAAATATTGCTCAAAATAAAAATGTAATGTTGAAAATATTGAGCTGTCAGACAGTGATAATGTTAACTGCTCCTGTCTTCTTAAATGCTGCTTGACTTGCTCAGTATTTCCTGTACTTTATTTTCAATTTATAAGTTAAGCAGTGTATAGCTATTTATTTTGCAGAAGTTCATTTTTAATGATTTGTACGAGTGCAGCCTGCACATCTCCCCATGCTAGACATAGAACAGTACAGCAAAGTAACGGGCCCTTCAGCCCATGATGTTGTGCTGAGCATGACACCAAATTAAAATAATATCTTCTGCTCACCCTGGGTCCACATCCCTCCCTTCCTTGCAAGTTCATGTGCTTATCTAAAAGTTCCTTAATTACCCCAGTCATATCTGCCTCCTCCACCACCTCCGGTAGCACGTTCCAGAATCCTATCACTCTCTGTCTAAAAAGAACTTGCCCCTCACATTTCCTTAGAATTTTCCCCCTTTTGCCTTAAATACATGCCTCCTAATAATATCATTTCAGTTAGGCAGTTTTGAACATTAGAAGGTTGATTTTTTTTCACTTGATGCTGGGTTAATCTGTAACATTGCCTGGCTTCCAAAACCTTAGATTTGTGAATTCATAGAATCTCTGCAGTGTGGAAACTGGCCAATCGGCAACAACCGATTGGCGAGTAACTCACATCCTGATTCCTAAAGCCTGATTACCATCTACAAGGCACAAGTCAGGAGTGTGATGGAATACTTCCTATTTTCCTGAATGAGTGATGTTCCAACAACACTCAAGAATCTTGATGCCATCCGGGATAAAGCAGCTAGCTTGATGTGCATCATATCCACAAACATCCACTCTCTCCATCATGGATACTCAGTAAAAGCAGTGTGTGCTATCTACAACATGCACTTAATGTATGGAAATATAAAAAATAGTTAAAATTCCAATGATGACGAGACATCACTGAAATTGTGGCAGGCTGCAACTTCCGCCAACAGCTTTGATATTGTCTCAAATCTTGACAATGCAATTTTTACCTTCTTGGTCAGGTACCAAAGGGGCACTCTTCTAGCTGACTGTACTTCATCCCAGAGCTGCATTGTGTCATTTTTGTCAGAAAGAGTGCATATTGGTTGGCTGGTTGAAGCTTAGGGACTGGAGTAGTTGCTTCTGTGATCCAGCAACTATTTGTTTCTTGTACATATGTAGGACTGGATTTTATTGCCCCCTCCAGGTGCATCTTTTTGGTGACGGAATGTATAAAAAGTCAGGTGACCAGCTAACTACCTTCTTGCTTACTTCCATATCAAATCTCTCAATTGTCAGCCATATTCAAATGAGTAATTGAAAGTCAAATAGGCCTGCTAATAAACCTATTGACCTGAATAAAACACTGTCTGAACCAAAATACTCCTGGCATGAGTAGATTGTTTTTAAAGGCTGACCTAAAAAAATGCAGTAACAAAGTGGGTGGTTACTCTGGGGGTGCCCTGCACATATTAGAGGAGTTCTTGGCAATATGTGCCCCTTTCTTTCTCCATTGCCTTGCTAAACATTCCCCATCCACCCCCTCTGTCCTCCATCTCATATTTCCATTCTAGGTCAGCCATGGTCGTCTTTGTGCTCCTGCAGTTCACGTAGTGCCTAATACTTAGAGCTGATGCAGCTGGTAATTGTTGACAGTTAGATTGGCCAGCAGCTTCTGAGGGGCGTACTTCCTCTCACTGTGGGGCAGCGACCTTTTTCTAGTTAACATAGCCTATTCATAGCATTTCATGACTTCAGAGTGGCTTACTTCAAGTATTTCAGTTTTTCACAGTCATTACTTCTGGGGGAGCGAGCAACCTGCTCCCACCCTCATGTTATGAGGTTACCACTACTGGATTTGGCATGTGGTTTTTACAGTCAAATGTCCTTCCTGTCGCTAACCTTCCCCTTTTATCTGGACTGGAGACTGACACAGATACGCATTGACTTGCCTGCACCAGTGGCTGGGTGTTAGCTTGAAATAAACACACAAGTTAATCAATTACATAAAAATAAGTACAGAAATTACGACTTTAAAAATTGGGGCAGATCTGTGCTCAGCTCAAATCATGCCTCAAACCATGCTT
The DNA here is from genome assembly GCF_037043375.1 of Chiloscyllium plagiosum. Classification (NCBI taxonomy): domain Eukaryota; kingdom Metazoa; phylum Chordata; class Chondrichthyes; order Orectolobiformes; family Hemiscylliidae; genus Chiloscyllium; species Chiloscyllium plagiosum. Next base: position 104,405,049 of record NW_028270144.1, on the reverse strand, counting down.
AACCTGATTAATAATATATTAAAAATCTTGCACCTGTACCCCCATTTCTAAACCTTTCTGGTTATCAGGCTTTTGTAATTTTTATCCATTTAACAATTCCTGTGTCTGCATATAAGTTGGAATCTCCCCATGTAAACTTTTCAATAGCAGTTGCATCTAGTGCACTACCACAATTTGACGAAGATGGGACTCCTGCCTGTTCCATTGTTGAGTTAAATCATTGTTGATGTTTTTACCTACTGAAAAACTGTGAATGTCTATCCTGAAAACTTTCGTTGATCTAGCTTATTTAGCCCTCTGCAGAGTCAATTCCAGATAACTATCCTTGTGGGAAATGGGTTACTTGATATTTTTTATCATTCATGGCCTAATTCGTAACTTTAATGCTGCGACTCCATGTTCTGAATTCCATGTCCATAGGAAATGGCTTCTATGTATCTACTCCATCCAGCCCTTTCAAAATATTTCGATTAAATCACTTTAAAACTGCTAAATGTGAATGAATTAAAGCCATGTTTGTGTAGCCTATTCTCATGATGTTTTTTTTTATTATTCTGTTCTCATTCTGATGAATTTGTGTCATACCCTTTGAAGACCAGTGGGTTCTTTCATGAGGCATGATATCCAAAATGGAACACACTCAGATGGTGTCAGTCATCTTTAATGAGTTTCTTTCACTGTTATAATACCTCAACTTATCAGAGTCCACTTGCCAAACAATCAGCACTTTTCTGCCAGTGGTTTTCCCCTTGAATTTCTATTCTTAAGAAATATTCTGGTGAATACAGTCTTTGACAAACTGTGCCTTTTTTCATCAATACACAACATAAGCTATGTAAATATTTTTAAGGACAAATTCATTTTAAAACGGAGACCAGACTACAAAAGCATTTTTTTACCGCTCCTTAACCTATTTCGTCAGAAGTCAATCTTCTGTTGGTTACCTGTGGTTATAGCTCAGGAGATTGTGTAGTTTGTTATATAAAAAAAATTGCACGTTTGCCTTTCCTCTCCAATTTGCTATTGTCTCAATTCTGGTTGGGCATTTGTGTCTATGTTTAAAAGTTGACATCACCTGTGTAAATATAGAAATTCTGTTTTATGTATAAACATAGTTGTCTATAATGATAGTTGCAGGCTTTGACCAGTAGGTTGTGCTCTTGTAGGATGTCTTATGAAGCATGTTTCAGATGTAATTTTCTACTAGAAAAAATATAATAGGCAGCATTGCTGCTAATTTGTTGATTGTAGGGATATTAATAAGCAAATTCAAAGTTCTTTGCATGGTATGTTCTTTGTATAGTAACCAAGTAACGCAGACACTACAGCGCTCATGTTCTTTTTTCTAAGGTGAATGCAATAAAATAATTCTTTTAATTAATAGCAGAGTTCATTAAACTCTCTCATGTTGTGATTTGATGTGCTGTCATTGCTAATTAATATTTGAACTTATCTATGTGCTGATCGTATAACACAACACAATACAATACAGTGCAGGAACAGAACCTTCGTTTCACCAAGCGTGGGCGGCACGGTGGCACAGTGGTTAGCACTGCTGCCTCACAGCGCCAGAGATCCGGGTTCAATTCCTGCTTCAGGCGACTGACTGTGTGGAGTTTGCATGTTCTCCCCGTGTCTGCGTGGGTTTCCTCTGGGTGCTCCAGTTTCCTCCCACAGTCCAAAGATGTGCAGGTCAGGTGAATTGGCTATGCTAAATTGCCCGTAGTGTTAGGTATAGGGGTAAATGTAGAGGTATGGGTGGGTTGTGCTTCGGCGGGTTGGTGTGGACTTGTTGGGCCGAAGGGCCTGTTTCCACACTGTAATCTAATCTAATCTAATCTAATTGCTGATCCTTACTGAGTCCTGTTACTTATTGCTCAAACACTATTTTTTACAATTATGACTTCTGTCATTGTAGGCACCGTGGTGTGGTGACTTTTAAAACTTTTCACTGTATTTTTAAGTAAAAATATACATGACAATAAATTTCCATTCAGTTCTGTCCTTTGCAGGGTATCTATCCCTCTGTTCGCTTCAAGTTCATGTGTCTAAATATATATACCTTAAATATTGCTAAAGTGCCTGCTTCCACCACTAAAACAACCTTGAACCTGTGCTGTCTTGTAGTTGAGAGAAAGTGAGGGTTGCAGATGCTGGAGATCAGAGCTGAAAATGTGTTGCTGGAAAAGTGCAGCAGGTCAGGCAGCATCAAGGAACAGGAGAATCGACGTTTCGGGCATAAGTCCTTCTTCAGGGCTCTCCTGAAGAAGGGCTTACGCCCGAAACGTCGATTCTCCTGTTCCTTGGATGCTGCCTGTCTTGTAGTTGACCTTTCCAACCTGGGAAAAAGCCTCTGACTATCTACCCTATCTTGCTTTTTATAATTTTGTAGACCTCTATCAGGTCACTCCTCAACCTGTGTCTTTCCAGTGAAAACAATGCGAGTTTATCCAACCTGTCTTCATAACTAAAACCGTCCAGACCAGGCAACATCCTGGAAGTGCACCCTCTCCAAAGCATCCATGTCTTCTGGTAGAATGGCAACCAAAACTACAAAATTCCAAATGTGACCTAATTAAAGATTAACAAACTAATCAACTTTTGTTTTCGATGCCCCAGACAATGAAAGCAAACATGCTGTGTTGCCACTTACAGGAATCTGTTGACCTGGATGCCCAGATGCCCCTCTGTCAGTGCTCCAAATGGTTGGGCCATTTGTTATATAATTTGCACCTGAATTTGATCTTCCAAAATGCATCACCTCACCTTTGTCTGATATCCATCTGCCATTTCTCTGCCCAAATCTACAATTTATCTATATTCCACTGTATCCTTTAACTCCTCCTCACTATATGAAATTCCTCCAATTTTGGTGTCATATACAAACTTGCTAATTAGACCATCTACCTTTTCTTGCCCGTAGTGTTAGGTGAAGGGGTAAATGTAGGGGAATGTGTCTGGGTGGGTTGCTCTTCGGAGGGTCGGTGTGGACTTGTTGGGCCGAAGGGCCTGTTTCCACACTGTAAGTAATCTAATCTAATCTAAATATATATGAACAGTAGATGAATAAATTTATATCTGTGCTTCTGGTCAATAAAGGAAACACTTTACAGTGCCACTGATGATGTATGCTTAAGATAAACTGCAGTTTAAAAATTGTCAAGGGACATTTTGGAAATGTTGCTATAGATTTTAGGAAGAAGACAGACTGCTGAAATGACACCAGATTATTAACTTGTAAGTATGGAGTGTTTCCTGCACTGTGAAGCACAGAGCTATCGCATTAAATAATACACTTTGAAAGTGGCAATGCAGCCACCTGTGAATCATTATCTTCAATGTCCTAGTATTCTCCGGTCATTAGTTTTATTAATGAGCTTGAAATACTAATAGGATTAGCTGTGATGCAATGACAATATAATTTTCTCATACCCAAACAGATTATTTAAAATATTGTATTTTTAAAACATTACTTGCTCATTAACAAAATACCAAGCTGTACTTTATAAATATTTGAAAAATGGGCATTTTCTAAAATACCTTATTGAAAAGCAGCTCCGTGCTGTGGTGAAATTACTTAGTAATTGATATTCATGTTGCTATTTTTATTGCAGTTTCTGAATGTGTTTCTCCCATTTTTCAACCATGACCACAAGATGCCAATAGCTGTGTTTGTGTTTTGTAAGTGTAATAACTCTTGTATTAAGACTTAGCCAGATATTCCTTTTGATTAATCAATATTTCAACATTTATGGAAATAGCTAATCAAATATTTGGATATGTCACAATATAAAACCTTAACCACTACTGCAAGTTGGTCTCATGTACACTGCAATTTTTGTAAATGCAATTTTTGTTGCAAAAATAAAGCCTACACAAACACCTCATCAGTAAGCTTGCCAGAATCCATGAACTCAATTTAACGTTATTGGATAAGTAAATTAATCCTGAACCACCTTACTGCAAATATTTAGCTGCAGTAATTTTTGAATTTATGGTACAGCATCTTACAAATTAAATTTACTTTCAATGTGTTGCAGTTATGTTCAGTTAAACACCGACCAGTTCAAATTACATGATTTTTGCCAATGCATCAGTTCATTTCGTAAATACTTTTGAAGAATTGTTACTTTATTATAGCCAAGTAAACAATTTTCTATAGTGAAAAGTCAACAGAAGTGTGCACTTAGGTTGAATACGGTACATTTTGGTGCAAGCTGCCTCAGTGGTGTTTTATATCACTTAAATGCTTATCATTGTCATTTATGGTTGACATATGGAAGAGAGATCTTGAGGTGCAGTAGGTAAAATCACTACCTCAGATTTAGAAGTTCTGGTTCCATTCCTACTCCAGGAAGGTGTATTCATAACATTGTCAAAAAAGGTAAGTTTCATCTCGTAACCTCGAATAACGTATACGGATGCTAAGAGTGAGAGAAATTCCTCGTCAGCCATGTGTTGGAGAGCCCTTGCTCATCACTGTACATTACAAAATGTACATAAAAGTGTACGCTGTCACAATAACATGGACTCTTAGGAGAGCAGTGTGTCAGCTGGCTGGATGGACTGCATAAATTAGATTGGTGCTGACTTGACTGAGTTCGAGCCTCACTCCAACTGTAGTGGATTTGGGACCCAAGTCTTTGCCCTGAAGATTATGGCATGGTGCATTGGATCTTTCTTTGGGAAGGGAACACCAGGAGAAGAATAGGTTGATATGTATTGAATACCTGCAAAAGTGGTTTAATTAATAATCATTTAATTCATTTTATGGTAGATACACTCACAAAATGATTCAATGCATTTATCAAATGTATCCTTGGGTCATATAGCTGGGAAAATTATAAATTTCATCAGGGCCAGTGCTATAGGTTCCTCAATTGACCTCAACTCTTCTGGGTTGCATGATGAAAACTGTTTCCCACTCAGTTCAAAATGGACAGTTTCTGTGAAATGATCTGAATCTCAATGTTAAGGTTCACACATTGTGAATTGAGTTAACTTGGTTAGCTTAGTTAGCTGAATAGCAGGTTTGCAGTGCAGAACGATGCTAACAGCACGGTTCAATTTCCATGCCAGCTGAGGTTCCTATGAAGGATTCCCTTCCTCAGCTTCTCCCTCATCTGCAGCATGGTGACCTTCAGGCTAAAACACCACCAGTCATCTCTCTTTATTGTGAATGCCCACTCCAGCAATTTATTGGGAGGTGCTGTTTGAACTGTAATCAAGCAAGTGGTCATCATAAATTTTGATCACTTGTGAACACTAAACTGATGAATTTAGCCACCAAAAGCTCCAGTTCTTTTTCTTGATCTGTTATCTAAACCACATTGCCATTTAATGTAAACCCATTATTTCTTCTTATTGATGATATCATGATTTTACACTTTTATTAAATTCCATCTCTATTCTCTATATTTTTTGATGTATCCTGTCTGGGTTACCTTGGATTATTGACTTTCACCAATGATCACTGCAATAAATTAGATGTTACTTGAAGTCATGGAAACCTTGGGCAAGATTTCGTCCTTTTTAAAATTATAAACAATGTGTCAGTATTGAACATTGTGGAGCTCCACTAGCTTCCCTTCGCTATCTCATTTCAGGCAAGTGGCCAATCCAGTTGTATGCTATGGCATCCGATGGTCAATACATATTGTGAAGCATTTTATTATATGGGGCACTGTCAAATTCCATTTTGAAAATGAAGTAGATAGCATTCACTGCTTTTCCTTCGATCACTAAATCTGTAACCTTGAAGAAATCTAATAAATTATTCAGACATAACCTTGCTGTAGTAGAAAACTGTCTAATCACCCTTTTTGGATACTTATACTTGATATTGCATAATCTACTGGATCCCAGTGTATTTCAGAAGATATTAGTAAAGGAATTTGCAGTCTTCTTTATAACATTTTTCAGAGTGCATTGTTCTGTGACTTCCCAAATCTATTTTCCATGTCTTCCCTTGTTATAATCTGTTGGTCTCCTTTTATGCAACACCAGGTTATAGTCCAACAGGTTTATTTGGAAGTACTAGCTTTCAGAGTTCTGCTCCTTCAGGTAACTAGATGAAGGAGCAGTGCTATGAAAGCTAATATTTCCAAATAAATCTGTTGGACTATAACTTCGTGTTGTGTGATTTTTAACTTTGTTCACCCCAGTCCAGTGACATTATCCTCCTTTTACATCCATCTGACTTACTGTCCAGCTTCTCTCCTTTCCATTTCAGTGATAAACTACAGGATGCCACCTCCTTTTGACAGTTTCCAGACGTAGGTGGGGATTGAACCCACGCTTTCTATTTTTAATACCAGTGCCTTTCCACTTAGTCACTGCATCCTCCTTTTGATGATTCAAAGTTAGCCAATAATTTTAATTGTGACTGAATTAAGACTTTTTAATTGTAATGTTTTAGTAATTTGCCAGTTACCTACCCTGAACGATATTTCATCCTGCCATTGGTGGCCTCAAAAATCCGTTTGAAAATAACAAATGCTGGAGATGACTCTTCATCAGAACTATCAACATCTTTTCTCCCCCAGCACTCTAAACCCCACCATCCCCACCCACTTCCATAACTTTAGCATAATACTGCCCTCTCCATACTTCACTTCAGCTCTGGTGAAGAGTCATCTCAACTCGAAATGTTAGCTTGCTCTCTCTTCATTAATGCTGTCTGACCGCTGTGATCTCCAGCATTTTGTTGTTTTCAGTACAGATTCCAGTATCCCTGCAGTAATTTGCTCCCTCAAAACTCCCTTTCTGCCTTTTACCTGCAAAGAAAGGTGATCAGCTATAAAGTGAAGTTTTACAGCTTCCAGTTGTTATTAAGGATAATAGTAGTCACTTGAATGGAACTTTTCCACATCAGCCCTGTCGGTCTTATTGGCTTCAAGAAATGAAGAGTTGCAGTGCCTCAGACTGGATTTTCCAGTTTCTATATTGTTTAATCACATTCTTCTGGGCCCTCACAATTAATTTCCTAAATGTGTGCACACCCATCGGCTCCCACAGCTACCTGAACTACATCTCCTCCCACCTACCCCACACCCTTTAAAAACATGATCTCTTACTCCCAATTCCTCCGCCTCTGCCATATCTGCTCCCTAGAGAAGCAATTCCACTCTCGGATATCCCAGATGGCCTCCTATTTCACGGAGCACAATTTCCCCTCCCACATGATCAATAATGCCCTCCAGCTCATCTCTCCACTTCCTGTAACTCCGCCCTTGAACACTAACCCCCCCCCCCAACCACAATAAGGATAGAACCCTCCCTCGTCCTCACCTTTCATCCCATCGCTGGATACAGTTGCATTCTCACCACCTACAATCAGACTCCACCACCAGAGATATCTTTCCCTCCCCACCTCTACCTGCGTTCTGCAGAGACCATTACCTCCGTGACTCTCTTGTTAGGCCCATGCCCACCACCAACCAACCCTCCACATCCGGCACCTTCCCTTGCTGCAGCAAGAGGTATAAAGCCTGGGTCCACACCTTCGTCCAAGGCCTTAAATGATCTTTTCACATCTGGCAGAGATTTTCCTGCATATTCAAACATCTCATTTACTGTGCCCATTGCTTTCAATGTGGTCTGCTCTATATTGGGGCGACAGGACTCACGGAATGTTTCAGGGAACATCTCTGGGACACATGCACCAAACAACCTCATCACTCTGTGGCCAACCATTTCAACTTCTCCCGCTCCACCAAGGGCATGTAAGTAATGGCTGCCTCCATCACCAAATGTTGGCCACCAATGACTGGAGGGAGAACGCCTCATCTTCTGCCTTGGGACCCTTCAACCGATTGGCATCAACATCAACTTCGGTAGTTTCCTAATCTCCCCTCCCCCCACCTCATTCCCAGATCTGCCCCCCCCCGCCTCTTCCCGACCTATCACTATCATCCCCCCACCCGCATCTATCTATTGCCTTCACAGCAACCTCCCATCCCACCCCCATGCACCGATTTATCTCTCAGCCCCCTCCCCACCCCATTCCTGATGAAGGGCTTATGTCTGAAACATCAACTCTCCTGCTGCTCGGATGCTGCCTGACCTGTGCTTTTCCAGCACACACTTTTCAACTCTGATCTCCAGCATCTGCAGTCCTCACTTTCTCCCATCCATAATTCATGCCTATTTTTTAAAAAAAGGCAGAAATTGAAAGCAGTGGGCAAATGATTGCAGTCTATGCTTTTGGTGGGCAAGCACTATAGCACCCAGTCAGAATGTTTTCTGTGTTAAATATAATTTAGAAATTTGGTATAAAATAAAGGAACTTCTAATATAAAATAACCATGTTTCTCACCATCTGTTCTGCTTCAGGAGTTAACAGCAATAGGGTTCATGTTAATCTTTTTTGTAATCAACCTGTTCACAAATGTTATTCCACACCTCTGAAGCAGATGGGACCTGACCCAAGCCCCTCAGACCAGGGATAGGGACACTACCATTGTGCCATAAAGGAGCCCTAAATAATGATTGGAACTGATGTGGCTCCCCTGCATTTAATGATTGTATTTTGTGTATTATAATTCATTATGGATGAGACCAGACTCCCTGAAAATATTTGAAGAAGGAAGACTAGATCCTTTTTCTTATTTTAAAGGCAAATTTAATGTGCTGTATTCCAGGTGCAATTCGACTGATCAAATTACTCGACATTATGCAAAACACAATTTATTTAAACACTCTAGATAATGTGTAGCAAAAGAAAGAAGAATTTAGAATAACTTAACTGAGTGGAAAATTAAGGTAACCCAGCAAACAGAAACCCCAGCTTCTAGCTATAACTGAGAGAGGGAAAAGACAGTTTCTACTCCTTCAAAACTCCAGCAGCTTCTGCCCTGTGAGACTCCAAAAGGAACTGCTTAAAACTAACCCTAAAACTTAAAAAAAAAACCCTAGAAATCCTGGTCTGTGAAACCCAGTCAGGCTGTTTCTATTATTCAACTTAATAAAAACCTCAAGGCCTCACAAGCTCTGGATGTAGGTTTGCTCGCTGAGCTGTGGAAGGTTCATTTTCAGACATTTCGTCACCATACTAGGTAACATCTTCAGTGTGCCTCCAGACGAAGCACTGCTGATGATTCCTGCTTTCTATTTATATGTTTGGGTTGGTGATGTCATTTCCTGTTCTTTTTCTCAGGGTTTGGTAAATCAGGTCCAAGTCAATGTGTTTATTGATAGAGTTTCGGTTGGAATGCCATGCTCCTAGGAATTCTCATCCGTGTCACTGTTTGGGTTGTCCTAGTTGAAGTGGTGTCCTTCCTCATCTGTATGTAAGGACCGTGCAATAACTGTAACAAATACTACATTGGACAAACAGGCAGAAAACTTGCCACCAGGGTATGTAAACATCAACTAACCACAAAGTGACATGACCCTTACATACAGATAAGAAAGGGCACCACTTCGACTGGGACAACACATCCATTCTAGGACAAGCCAAACAGAGACACACATGAGAATTCCTAGAAGCATGGTATTCTAACCGGAACTCTATCAACAAACACATTGACTTGGACCTGATTTACCACCCCCTGAGAAAAAGAACAGGAAATGTTCATAGAAAATGACACCACCAACCCAAAAACCCCCAAACATATAAATAGAAAGCAGGAATCGTCAGCAGTGCTTCATCTGGAGGCTCACTGAAGATCTTCCCTAGTATGGTGATGAAACATCTGAAAATGAACCTTCCAGTTCAGTGAGCAAACCTACATCCAGAACCTAAACCTGAGCTACAAATCTTCTCAAAACTCGCTAGCCTCACAAACTGTTTACTCGCTTTCCAAATAGACGTCTCAGAATCTCTTTCTTAAAGCCTCTGTATAAAAAAAGAACAAAATACACCTCTTAAAGCCACAGCAAATCACAAACTGCATACTGTATTGGCATGAGACCGCCTGCCTCACATTAGTTCATTCCCTCGTGCATTTTACGCAAGTTAGAAACTATCCAGAATACAGATAGTAAAGAGCATTTGACCTTGTTAAATATACATGCATCAAGTGTTTTGCTTTCCTCCAAAATCACAAAATGTCATTTTGTATGTTCCATATTTCAGATTTCTTTTGAGTTTCTACTATCTAAATTATGTTTCTTAATTCTTCATTCCCACATTGGAGAAAATAGTTAAATCTCTCTGCCCAACCATGCATGTTAAAATTTTAATACCTCGATCAGATCACCCCTCAACCTGCCATCCTCAAGGGGCTACCAATGACTTATTAAAATAGAGGTAGTAGTAGTTTAGCTTTCAGAAATAACACTTTGATTTCCTTTGATTAAAAAATCTGCCAAAATGTCTTTAATCCCTTTCGCCTCAGAGACATTCAATGGATTAGTCTCATCAAAACTACTAAGTTTAGGAATTAATTTTATGTTTGTAAGACTGTAGCAAACGCATTTCTGTAACCATGCAATATTAGATCTTAACAGTCTAGCAACTCAGAGACTCGTGCATAAAGCGTAGTTGCTTGGTAAAATAATTGATGGAATTCTTTAGATGATTTCACTGTGTTACTGTATACCCAAAGGAAAAGATTGGCAGAAAGGAAGGGTGCAACAGCTGCAGCTCTCTGGTTACTGTGATGAATAATTATAAAAGCAATAAAATGTATATTTTATATTCCAAAGAAAATTAGGAAATATGTGCATTAGTTTTGATGTTTAAATTCCAAATGAATGGTCAAATATGCAAAGTATTTTCTGTGATCAAAGTTTACTTTTTTCTACTGAACTGACTCATTCATATATCTGGTGAAAAAGAAATCCTTTTGGTAATGATACAGCCACAGTTATAATAGTTGTCTAGGTAAAAATGCACAAATAGTAAGATTCCAATCATTGAAATTGGCTGATACCTGTTAATAACATAAAATAAAAGAAAATGCTAAAAAAACAGATCGATCAGCATTTGGAAAAAGAAAATGCTCGTTGCTGTTTCAGTTAAATATGTTCCATTCCTTTAGTGATGTTACGTGCTAATTAGAGTCATAGAATCATACAACACGGAACCAGGCCCTTTGGTCCAACCAGTCCCTGATGACCATGTTCCCAAACTAAATTAATCCCACCTGCCTGCACTTGGTCCATATCCCTCCAAACCTTGCCTATTCATGAACTTATCCAAATGCCTCATAAAATTGTAACTGTACCTGCAACCATCACTTCCTCTAGCAGTTCATTTCACACACGAGCCAGTCTCTGTGTTTTAAAAAAAAAAGTTGCTCCTTGTTAAAACTTTGAACTTCCCCACTTTAGGGAAAAGACCCTTGTCAACCACCTTTTGTGTGACCCTCATGATTTTATAAATCTCAATAAGATCACCCCTCAACCTAATGCGTTCCAGTGAGTCAAGTCCCAGTCTTTCAGTCTATTTTTATATCTCATTCCCGGCAACATCATGGTAAATATTTTTTTAACCCTCTCCAGTTTAATAATATCCTTCCTATCACAGAATGACCAGAATGATACACAGTGCTCCAGAAAGGCCTCACCAATATCCTCTACAACCTCAACATGACGTCCCAACTGCTACACTCAAAGGTCTGAGCAATGAAGGCAAACATACTAAATGTCGTCTTAACCACACCCTGTCTACCTGTGACGCAAATTTCAAAGAATTATGTCCCTATTCTATTCTGTTTATTTGATTCAAGTAGAAGAAGGAGAAAGTGAGGATTCATGTAGACACCAGTTTCTTGACATGTCAGATAACTAAGGCTACAGGGTGGGCTTTAAACTAAATTGTTGTGCTGAGGGTTCAGGTCAGGGTTAATTTATAAAATTAAGGAGAAAGGACAGCAATAGTTTGGTGTTATGGGTAATAGTGGTCAGTATGTGACAGGGAGTGGTAAGCCATGCACCTGAAATTAAGGTCTGAGTAAGGAAAAATTGTATATAAGGTGGAACATAGAACATTACAGTGCAGTACAGGCCCCGCAGCCCTTAATGTTGCGCCGACCTGTGGAACCAGTCTGAAGCCCATTTACCCTATGCTATTCCATTTTCATCCATTTGTTTATCCAATGACTATTCAAATGCCCTTGCATTTGGTGAGGCCACTACTATTGCAGGCAAGTGAGTTCCACGCTCCTACTACTCTCTGAGTAAAGAAACTATCACTGACATCTGTCTTATAATCTATCACCCCTCAATTTAAAGCCATGTTCCCTCGTGCTAGCCATCGCCATCCGAGGAAAAAGGCTCTCACTGTCCACGCTATTTAACTCTCTGATTATATTTTATGTCTCAATTAAGTCACCTCGCAACCTTCTTCTCTCTAACGAAAACAGCCTCAAGTCCCTCAGCCTTTTCTCATAAGACCTTCCCTCCATACCAGGCAACATCCTACTAAATCTCTGAACCCATTCCAAAGCTTCCACATCCTCCATATAATGCAGTGATCAGAACTGTACATAATAGTCCAAGTGTGGCCGCATCAGTGTTTTGTACATCTGCAGCATGACCTCGTGGCTCCGAAACTCAATCCCTCTACCAAGTTTAGGTAACACACTGTATGCTGCCTTAACAACCTATCAACATGGGTGGCAACTTTTAGGGGTCTAAGTACATGGATACCAAGATCTCTATGCTCATCGACAATATTAAGAATCTTACCATTAGCCCAGTACTCTTTATTCCTGTTGCTCCTTCCAAAGTGAATCACCTCACACGTTTCTGCATTAAATTCCATTTGCCATCTCTCAGCCCAGGTCTGCAGCTTATCTATGTCCTTCTGTTGCCTGCAACATCCTTCAGCACTATCCACAACTCCACCAACCTTAGTGTCATCTGCAAATTTACTAACCCATCCTTCTACACCCTAATCTAAGTCATTTATAAAAAATGGCAAACAGCAGTGGCCCCAAAACAGATTCTTGAAGTACACCGCTAGTAACTGAACTCCAAGGTGAATATTTCCCATCTATCATCACCTCTGTCTTCTTTCAGTAATGCAACTTGTGATATAAACTGCTAAATCACCCTCAATCCCATGCCTCCATATTTTGTGCAATAGCCTACCTTGGGGAACCTTATCAAAAGCCTTACTGAAATCCATGTACACCACATCAACCACTTTATCCTTATCCACCTGTTTGGTCACCTTCTCAAAGACCTCAATAAGGTTTGTGAGGCACGACCTACCCTTCACAAAATAGTGTTGACTATCCTGATCAACTTATTCCTTTCTAGACAATTATAAATCATATCTCTTATAACCTTTTGCAACATTTTACCCATAATTGAAGTAAGACTCACTGGTCTATAATTACCAGGGTTGTCTCTACTCAACTTCTTGAACAAGGGGACAACATTTGCTATCCTGCAGTCTTCTGGCACTATTGCTGTATACAATGATGACATAAAGATCAAAGCCAAAAGCTCTTCAATCCTCCTTGGCTTCCCAGAGTATTCTATGATAACTTCCATTCGGCCCAGGGGACTTATCTATTTTCATACTGTTCAAAATTGTGAATGTCAATCCCATCTAGTCTAGTAGCCTGCATCTCAGTATTCTCCTCAACAACATTGTCTTTTTCCAGTGTGAATACCGACGAAAAATATTCCTTAAGCGCTTCCTGTATCTCCTCAGACTCCATGCACAAATTCCCCCTTGATTGGCCCTAATCTTTCTCTAGTCACTCTTTTATTCCTGACATAGCTATAGGGTTTTCCTTGATCCTACTTGCCAGTGAGTTCATATGTCCCATCCTGGCTCTTCTTAGCTCTCTCTCTAGGTTTTTCCTGGCTAACTTGTAACTTTCAAGCACCCTAACTGAGACTTCACGTCTCATCTTAACATAAGCCGCCACCTTCTTGACAAGAGATTCAACTTCTTTAGTAAACAACAGCTCTCTTTGCTCGACCACTTACTTCCTGACGGACAGGTACATACTTATCAAGGACAGCAGTAGCTGTTCCTTGAATAAGCTCCACATTTCAATTGTGCTCATCCCCTGCAGTCTCCTTCCCCCTCCTATGTTTCCTAAATCTTGCCTAATTTCATCATAATTGCCTTTCATCCAGCAATAACTCTTGCCCTGTGGTATATACCTGTCCCTTTCCATTGCTAAAGTAAACATAATCAAATTATGGTCACTATCACCAAAGTGATCACCTGCCTCCAAATCTAACACCTGGCCGGGTTTATTATCCAGTAGCAAATCCAATGTGACCTCACCCCTTGTTGGCTTATCTACATACTGTGTCAGGAAACTATCCAGCACACATTGGATAAAAACTGACCCATCTAAATTACTCGAACTATAGTATTTCCCGTCAATACGTGGAAAATTAAAGTCTCCCTTGCAACAATCCTGTTATTCTTGCTCCTATCCAGAATTATCCTTGCTATCCTTTCCTCTACAACTCTGGAAAATTTCGGAGGACTATAGAAAACTCAGAACAGGGTGACCTCTCCTGTCCTATTTCTCATCTCAGCCCATAGTACCTCAGTAGATGAGTCCTTAAATGTCCTTTCTGCTACCGTAATACTGTCCTTGACGAACAATGCCAGACCACCCCTCTTTTACTGTCCTCTGTGCTCTTACTGAAACATCTAAACCCTGGAACCTGCAACAACTATTCCTGTCCTTGCTCTATCAGTGTCTTTGAAATGGCCACAAGATCGAAGTCCCAGGTACAAACCCATCCTGCAAGTTCACCCACCTTATTCCGACGCTCCGACACACTTCAAACCACCTTCCTACTTGCCGATGAACTCTTGCAACCTTGAAACCATATTTCTGACCTCACTATTCTCAACCTCCTGGACAGTGGAACTACAATTTAGGTTCCCATCCCTCTGCTGAATTAGTTTAAACTCTACCAAATAGCATTAACAAATCCTCCAACTGCCCCCCCCCTCCACACAAGGAAAATGGTACCCCTCTAGTTCAGGTGTAGACTATCCTTTTTGTAGAGGTCCTACCTAACCCAGAATGAGCCCCAATTATCCAGGTATCCAAAACCCTCCCTCCTGCACCATCCCTGTAGTTGCGTGTTCAACTCCTCTCTCTCCCAATTCCTCGCCTCGATAGCAGGTGGCACGGGCAGCAAACCTGAGATGATAACTCTGTTAGTTCTAGCACTAAACTTCCACTCTTGTTCCCTGAATTTATGCTTGAAATTCCATCTCATTCCATCTATGTCATTAGTACCTATGTGGACCATGACTTGGAGCTGCTCCCCCTCCGCTTCAGGGATCCCGAAAACATGAACCGAGACATCACGAACCTGGGATCCTGGGAGACAACATACCAACTGTGAGTCTCTCTCGTTCCCACAGAACCTCCTCTCTATCCCCCTAACTATGGACTCCCCAATGACTAATGCTCTGTTCATCTTCCCCCATTCCTTCTGAGCAGTAGGAACAGACTTTGTGTCAGAGACCTGTGCCCCATTGCTTAACCCTCCCATAAGTTGTTCCCCCCGCCAAAGTATCCAAAACAGTATACTTATTACTGAGAGGACAGCCATGGTGTACCCTGCACTGCCTGCAGGTTCCCTTTCCGTCTCCTGACAGTAACCCATCTGCCCTTTTCTTGACCCTAAGGTGTGACTATCTCCCTGTAACTCCTCTCAATGACCCCCTCCCCTTCCCCTTCCCCTTCCCAAATGATCTGAAGTTCATCCAGGTCCAGTTCCCTAACACGGTTTTCGAGGAGTTGGAGTTAGGTGCACTTCCTGCTGATGAAGTCAGCAGGGACACTAATGATGACCCTTACCTCCCACATTCTGCGGGAGGAACATTCAGTTGCCCTAACCATTATCCCCACTGTTCTAAATTCCCAAAGAGATTTTAGAAAAATAAAGAATAAAACAAAACTAGTTATCTTACCAATCTGGTGCACTGAGCCCTTTTTGTTTGGTTGGAGGAGGAGGATAGTGAAACACTATCTAAGTAGTGTTTCAGTTTACACAGCCACTCAAATATATTACTCCACTTAGTCAGTCATCCCGTGTTCACTCCTGCTCAGTGTGTGGGCATCACCTTTTCATGAGGTAAGTTTTTATAATTTTAAATTTGCCTTCCTGGCACCCCTGGTCCTCGCTGTCGCTCCTCCCACTCCTGCTGCTATTGGCAAAATAGAAATATAATTAAATCCTCTTCATCTGAATGCATGTAGCATTCATTTCAAGTTAGATGAATTGATGGTGTAAGCAAATACAGAAATGTGGTTACACAGTGACTGAGACTGGGAACTGGATAGTCAAGAATATTTGATATTTAAAATAAGTATATGGAGGTTGCCTCTGGTAATAAAGAATGAGACCAATGAAATAGTGAGACGTGATCTTGGCTTGAAAGTTGAAGATATGAAATCAGTTTGAATAGAGTTTAAGAATTGCTAAGAAAAAATAAGTTAGTGATATGAGCAGTTCTAGACCCCAAAAACAGTAAGTATAATAAAGTGTAAAGCAATAAATATTAGAGCTTGTAAGAAAGGAGTCGCAATAATTGTAGGTAATCTCACTATAAATGAAAGAAATCAAATTAATAAAGGTAACCTTGAGATGGGCTTGTGAAGTGCATTTGGGACAGTTTCTTGGGATGAGCATGGAACCACTCAAGGTGTAGATTATTTTAAAACTAATAATGTACAGTGGATGAGGATTAATTTAATTGTCTCCACCTCAACTGTTCCTCTAGGTAATCATGATCATAATGTGTGACAGAGGAAGAAAGGACAGTAAAAAGTTAAAGATAATGACATGTACATACTTACAGTTAGAAAATGAGCATGTTTTTTGACCTGATTACATAATCCAATTTCGTTTGAATATAATTAGATAATATAGAGATATGAGCTAACCTGGAATGTAAACTGTGTGAACACTGTTCGAATCCTGGAATTCCCCCTTTTTTCAGCATTAGGGGTCAACCTACAACACATGGACTGCAGTAGTTCAAGAAAGCAGCTCACCACCACCAGTTTAAGGGCAACTAAGGTTGGGCAGTAAAGCAACATACTGTGAGTGATGTTAAAAAAAGGAGTCTCTTCTGCTCTGAAAAAGGGATGAACAGCTAAAAAAAATTCCTTTCACATGGTTGAATTTCATATTCAGGTTGGGGGTGAGAAAACTGGGTCGTTAAAACAATTTCAAATATACTGTAAAGCAGGAACTTTGAGGGTTTTGACCCAGTGAAGGAACGGTGATATAGTTTCAATCGGAATGGTACGTACCTGAGAGGGGAGCTTGCAGGTGATGATGGTGGGGAATTCAACAATGGTAATGCCATTGAAAAAAAGGACAATGATTTTAGATTCTGTCTTGTTTATGATGATAATTGCCTGATACCTGTACAGTGTAAATATTACATGCCATTTATTAGCCTAATTCTGCATGTTGTGCAGGTCTTACAGCATTTGGACATGGACTGCTTCAGTATCTGAGGAGTTACAAATAGTCCTGATCAGTTTCCAGTCATCAGAAAAGCAACTTCTGACATTATTCTGGAGGAACTGGGCTCTTGTGGCATAGTGTAATGCCCCATGTCTCTGAGCTATGAGACCTGGGTTCAAGTCTCACCTGCTCCAGAGGTGTCTTAACATCTTTTTTTAGATTAGATTACATTACAGTGTGGAAACAGGCCCTTCGGCCCAACAAGTCCACACCACCCTGCCAAAGCGCACCCCACCCATACTCCTACATTTACCCCTTACCTAACACTACGGGCAATTTAGCATGGCCAATTCACCTGGCCTGCACATCTTTGGACTGTGGGAGGAAACCGGAGCACCCGGAGGAAACCCACGCAGACATGGGGAGAATGTGCAAACTCCACACAGTCAGTCGCCTGAGGCGGGAATTGAACCCGGGTCTCTGGCGCTGTGAGGCAGCAGTGCTAACCACTGTGCCACCGTGCCGCCCACTGAACAGGTTGATTAGAAAATACACTAAGGAACTCCCACTATGATGTACTGGAGCTGAGATGATTGACCTGATTTCTATAACTAGCAGGGTGCCACAAGAATCATTGCTGCAGAATCAACTATTTACAAACTATATGAATGATTTGGATGAAGGGACCAAGTGCATTGTCGCTAAATTTGCTGCTTATACAAAAAGAAATGTGAAAGCAATTTATGAGGTGGAAGTAGAGTTTGTAAATGAATGTAGATAAGGTGAATGGATAACAATTTGACACGAATAGGATAAACTTCAGGTTTTCCATTGGTAAAGAGAATAGAAAAGTAAAATGTGAATTAAATGGAGAGTGACAATAGACAATAGGTGCAGGAGCAGGCCATTCTGTCCTTCGAGCCTGCACCACCATTCAATATGATCATGGCTGATCATCCTTAATCAGTGTCCTGTTCCTGCCTTATCTCCATAACCCTTGATTCCACTATCTTTGAGAGCTCTTTCCAACTCTTTCTTAAATGAATCCAGAGACTGGGTCTCCTCTGCCCTCTGGAGCAGAGCATTCCACACAGCCACCACTCTCTGGGTGAAGAAGTTTCTCCTCATCTCTGTTCTAAATGGTCTACTGCGTATTTTTAAGATGTGTCCTCTGGTTCGGCACTCACCCATCAGCGGAAACATGTTTCCTGCCTCCAGAGTGTCCAATCCTTTAATAATCTTATATGTCTCAATCAGATCCCTTCTCAGTCTTCTAAACTCAAGGGTATACAAGCTCAGTCGCTCCAGTCTTTCAGCGTAAGGTAGTCCCGCCATTCCAGGAATTGACCTCGTGAACCTAGGCTGCACTGCCTCAATAGCCAGAATGTCTTTCCTCAAATTTGGAGACCAGAACTGCACACAATACTCCAGGTGTGGTCTCACCAGGGCCCTGTACAGCTGTAGAAGAACCTCTTTGTTTCTATACTCAATCCCGATATAATGTTATGGGAGTGAGAGATCTGGGTGTCTATAAAATGAATCGCAAAGTATTAGCATGTATGTACTATAGAAAATCAGAAAAATAAATTGAATTTAGCTTTTATTGCAAGGGTAAAACAGTATTAAATTAAGTTGCCTCGTCTCAATTATGCAATACATTGTTGAGACAACACCTAGAATACTGCAACTAAAAGAAAATGCTGGAAAATCTCAGCAGGTCTGGCAGCATCTGTAAGGAGAGAAAAGAGCTGACGTTTCAAGTCTAACTGACCCTTTGTCAAAGCTAAAATAAAAGGGAGAAATAGGGAGGTAATTTACTAGGCTGAGAGAAGGTGAGTCATGGCTCCAGAAGCAAAGGTAGCAATAAAGACGTGATAATGACAGTGCATAGAGAGATTATAGGGAGATTAGGAGCTGTGAAAGCACTGGCTTCAGCCTTGGTCAATGTGACAAAATATGTGGGGGATGGGTGAAGCAGAGGCAAAATGGAAAACTGGGAGAAGGGTAGCAAAGGGGAAAGAGGAGAGGGGAAAAGGTGACGAGAGAGTGGGGAGTGAGAGAAAGAGAGACAATCAAGAAATAAGAGGTACAGAACAGTGAAATTTTTTTTTAAAATAAATACAATAAATGAAATAAAATTACGGAGCAGAATGAAAACAGAGGGGTCGAGATGGGATAATCATCTGAAGTTGTTGAATTCAATGTTGAGACCGGCAGGCTGTAACGTGCCTCGTCGGAAGATGAGATGCTGTTCCTCCAGTTTGTGCTAAGCTTCACTGGAACATTGCAGCAGGCCAAGGACAGACATGTGGGCATGGGAGCAGGATTGTGTGTTGAAGTGGCAAGCCACGGGAAGGTCCGGGACCTGATTGCGCACAGACCGAAGGTGCTCAGCAAAGCGATCACCCAGTCGGCATTTTGTCTCTCCGATATAGAGGAGACCACATTGGGAGCAACGAATGCAATTGACCAAATTGAAAGAGGTACAAGTGAAACGCTGCTTAATCTGAAATGAGTGTTTGGGGCCTTGGATGGTGAGCATGGAAGAGGTAAAGGGGCAGGTGTTGCACCTTCTGCGATTGGATGGGAAGGTGCCGTGTGTGATGGGAGAGGTGTTAGGTGTGATGGGAGAGGTGTTAGGTGTGATGGGAGAGGTGTTAGGTGTGATGGGAGAGGTGTTAGGTGTGATGGGAAGGTGCCGTGTGTGATGGGAGAGGTGTTAGGTGTGATGGGAAGGTGTCGTGTGTGATGGGAGAGGGGTTAGGTGTGATGGGAAGGTGCCGTGTGTGATGGGAGAGGTGTTAGGTGTGATGAGAAGGTGCCGGGTGTGATGGGAGAGGTGTTAGGTGTGATGGAGGAGTGGACTAGGTTGTCGCGGAGGGAACGATCTCTGCGGAATGCAGACAGGGGGAGGGAAGGGAAGATGTGTTTAGTGGTGGCGTCGTGTTGGAGTTGGCGGAAATGGCGGAGGATTATTCTTTGCATGTGAAGGCTGGTGGGGTGAATGGTGAGAACAAGAGGGACCCTATCTGTTCTGGGAGGGGGTGAGGGTCGTGGCGCGTGAGATGGATGGCACGCTGTCGAGAGCCCTGTCAACAACTGTAGGTGGGAAGCCATGGTTGGAGAAGAAGGAGCACTTATTAAGAGCACCACTTTGGAAAGTGGCCTCATCGGAACAAATGCGGCGGAGGCGAAGGAGCTGAGAGAAAGGGATAGAGTCCTTACAGGACGTAGGGTGAGAAGAGCTGTAGTCCAGATAGCTGTGGGAGTCAGTGAGCTTGTAATGGATATTGGTGGATAGACTATTGACGGAAATGGAGACAGAAAGATCAAGGAAAGGAAGGCAAGTGTCGGAGATGGACCAGGTGAAGGTGATGGAGAGATGAAAACTGGAAGTGAAGTTTATGAATTTTTCCAGGTCAGGACGAGAGCATGAAGCCGCACCGAAATAGTCATCGATGTACTGATAAAGCAGTTGTGGGAGGGGACCCGGGTAAGCCTGGAAAAAGAAATGTTCCATGTACCCCATGAGCAGGCAGGCATAGCTAGGACCCATGCGGGTACCCATTGCTACATCTTTGATTTGGAGAAAATGGGATGAGTTGAGAGTGAGAACAAGTTCAGCCAGGCGGAGGAGAGTGGTGGTGGATGGAGATTGTCTGGACCTCTTTTCGAGAAAGAAGCGAAGAGCTTTCAAGCCGTCTTGGTGTGGGATGGAGGTGTAAAGAGATTGCACATCCATGGTGAATAGAAGGTGGTTTGGGCCCGCGAATTGAAAGCTGTCAATATGTCGCAGGGCATCAGAGGAATCCCGGATGTGGGTGGGGAGGGAGTGAACCAGGGGAGTAAGGATGGAGTCAAGGTAGGAGGAAATAAATTCAGTGTGGTAGGAGCATGCTGACTCAATGGGCCTGCCGGGACAGTCCCTCTTGTGGATTTTGGGGTGTAGGTAGAAACGGGCTGTCCGGGTTTGGGAGACTGAGGTTGGATGCTGTGGGGTGGAGGCATCCAGAGGAAATGAGGTCAGTCACGGTGTTGGAGACAATGGCTTGATGCAAAGTGGTGTGGTCATGCTCCAGGAGGAGGTAGGAGGAAGAATCTGAGAGTTGGCGCTCCGCCTCTGCGAGGTAGAGGTCAGTACACCAGACGACCACAGCACTCCCTTTGTCAGCAGGTTTGATGACAAGGTTGGGGTTGGACCTAAGGGAGCGAAGGGCAGAGAGTTCGGATGGAAAGAGGTTGGAATGGGTAAGAGGAGCAGAGAAATTAAGGCAGCCGAAGTCCCGTTGACAATTGTCACTGAAAAGATTGAGGGCAGGAAGTTGTCCTGGCGGGGGTGTCCAATTAGAGGTGGAATGTTGGAGGGATGTGAAAGGATCTGTGGAGCGGGAGGAGGACTCTTGCCCAAAGAAGTGAGCACAAAGGCAAAGGCAATGGAAGAAGAGCTCAGCATCATGTCGAGCCCGGAATTCATTGAGGTGGGAACGTAAGGGTACAAAGCTGAGTCCTTTACTGAGAACAGCATGCTCAGCCTCAGAGGGGAAGGTCAGCGGGTATGGTGAACACCCGGCAAGGGCTGGGGCTGGAAGAGATGGGGTTCGAGGGATTGGGACTGTCGGAAGGTGGAGGGTGGGCAGGGGTGTGGATGAGAAGTTGAAGCTTACGTTCCTTGACATCTGCAAGAAACAGGAAAAGTTTGGAGTTAAGGCGTCGAATAATATGAAGTATTTAAAAGCATGTTACTTGAACCGTGTGAGTTTCGCGAGTGTATCAGAATGTTACATGGCATTCAGACACTCAGGAAGTAGTTGCAAAGGCAAGATACAGAAGAGAGTATCATTACAAAGGAAAGCTACTCAAGGAGACATTGAGCAACCATCGACCTCTGGGTTATAGACCCAGCATGCTCCCGCTACCTTGCTTCTGGAGCCATGACTCACCTTCTCTCAGCCTAGTATAAATACCTCCCTATTTCTCCTTTCTTTTAGCTTTGACAAAGGGTCAGTTAAACTCAATGTCAGCTCTTTTCTCTCCTTACAGATGCTGCCAGACCTGCTGAGATTTTCCAGCATTTTCTCATTTGGTTTCAGATTCCAGCATCCGCAGTAATTTGCTTTTACCCAGAATACTGCATCTGTTTTTGGTCTTATTTAAGGAGGGGTAATACTTGCGTTGGAAGTATTTCAGAGAATGTTCACTGTTGATTCCTGAGAAAGGGGTTGTCTTATGTGGAAGGACTAAGTAAGATTTCCTATTCTCTTTGGTTTTGTAGAATGAGAGGTTATACATAAGACTTTGGGAGAATTTTTCCATGTGGAGTGGGCTGGGTTGGAATCCCGAAAAGGTTACAGAATTTCTCATTTAATACTGAGATATGGAGGAATTTCCTCTCTCACAGCACAATTTGTCTTTGGGTTTCTTTTCCACAGAGGTTGGGTCATTGATTATATATTCTCACTGAGTTAGGGTTTTGAGCTGCAAAGGGAGTGTGATTCTCATAGGATGGCCCAGGAAAATGAGAGCTAAGACCACAATCATATTAGCTGTCACTTTATGAACGACAGAATAGACTTGAATTTCCTTTTCTGTTGATGTTTAAATTATTATATTTTGGCACCCAAAGTACACTGCTTCTGTTGAAGCACTGGGATTTGCTGTCTAAAGTCATTTATCTCTCAGGCCTGCTGCTGTAAATCCAACCTAGTTGATTGAGACTTTCTGATAGAACCCAGTAAGTAAAAGGTTCTCTTTTATTTTCCCGTTTTGTTCATTCATGGGATGAGCATGTCACTTGCTAGGCAGCATCTATTGCCCATCTATAATTGCCCAGAGGGCAGTTAAGAGTCAACCACATTGCTGTGGGTCTGGAGTCACATGTAGGCCAGATCAAGTAAGGATAACAGTTTCCTTTCCTAAAGGGCATTAGTGAACCAGATGGGTTTTTCCAAGAATGAACAATGAATTCAGGGTCATCATTAGATTCTTAATTCCAGAATTTTATTGAATTCAAATTCCACATCTGCTGCATCGGGATTCAAACCCGGATGCCCAGAATGTTATGAGATTAGATTAGATTACAGATTAGATTAGATTACAGTGTGGAAACAGGCCCTTCGGCCCAACAAGTCCACACCGACCCGCCGAAGCGAAACCCACCCATACCCCTACATTTACCCCTTACCTAACACTACAGGCAATTTAGTATGGCCAATTCACCTGACCCTGCACATCTTTGGATGGTGGGAGGAAACCGGAGCACCCGGAGGAAACCCACGAAGACACGGGGAGAACGTGCAAACTCCACACAGTTAGTCGCCTGAGGCGGGAATTGAACTCTGGCGCTGTGAGGCAGCAGTGCTAACCACTGTGCCACCATGCCGCCCACTATCTGGGTCCCTGGATTAGCAGTCCAACAATAATGCCACTAGGCTGATTGACTCCCTATTTTACTTCAAGATCTTGGGCAAGGAATACAATAAACTCTTTGGTCTCCTCCTAGGGCTTCCTGTACAAACTGCCGTTGTCTGGATCTATACGGAGACCTCTCCTCTGCAAGAAATGCACCAGGGCAAAAAGACAACAAGGCTTAGAATATTCCTTTATGCTTTGTTGCAGTTGTCCTGGTCAGGCCGGACCTTCTGCAGGCCAAGCTGATCCTTCCTAAGCCCCAGAAATTCCAGTATAGTTTTCAAGCCCTGGAGACTGGTACATGGTCTCTGATCTCTATCTCTTTTTCTTGATCTACTAGCCTAAAGAGCTGACCGTCCCTAATAGCAGGTATACCAAAGAAACAAAATCGCCATAGGAGCGTGGAATGCGTACAGCACAGGAACGAGGTTAGTTCATTCCATCTGTTTGTATCATCTCTGAAAGAACAACACGGTCACTTTCCCAAATCGCAGTTGCCTTGCAAATGTTTCCTCCAGGACAATGTCTTATTCTCTCTAAAAGCCATGATTGAATCTACCTTTCAGCATTTTTTATTCCAATTTTATGAACATGGGCTAGAAAATAAATAAATATGTGCAGCTGTTCATTGTTGGCCTCCATGACCTGCATTGTGGTAGTAGACTAATGCTCTTAGAACCTCAGAATTGACACCCAAAGGGCTGCTGACTCATCCTCATTTAGGGCAACCCTATTTAACTCATATCCTCATTTGGAGCAATATGGATTGCAAGAAGCAGGAGGTTCGATTGAGCTCAATTGAAATGGGATTTGAAATTTAGTGCAAAGTGGATAATAATAAATGAATTAAGCATTGATTGTGGAATTTTCTCCTGTGTGATCAGATGCACAGTACTACTTGAAATTGACAAGTAGTAACATTGCCAGTGAGGGTATAGTTTTAGGTGCACAATTTGGCTGATGGACCACATTTCAGAATGTCTAAAAGGTTGTAGGATATTTTAAACTAGAAGTGGGTCTTTTACAGTTGAAACATGTTTTACTGTTGGAACTGAGAACATAGTATAATGGGCTTACTGATATATACCACATTTCTTTCTCTACAACAGCAGTGTTTTCATAAGCCTTTTTTCAGTGAACTCGAAAATAAGCCGATGGAAACCCATTGGTTAGTAAGCTAGTCATTTCTAAACAGTGCTCAACTTCTTGTCACCTGTGAAAGCAAAATAGTAACTGTTTACCTGACTGCCAAAGGATTTACCATCCACCAAGAGTTGCCAACTTGAGGATTGGTTAAATATGTAAAATTTCTCACAGCTAAATTGAGTTGCAGACAGTGCAAATACATTGACTAAGTTAGCTGCCGCTTATTTAAAGATTATCACTAGTGCAAAGTCAGAAAATTAGTACCACTACAAGGGATTAATATTTCTGATACTGACCCAAAATCTTTGACAGCCTACAAAGTTATTTTGAAGTCGGTGGGTTTCATTTTGTGGAAAATGCAATCACTTAATTTTTTTCAGATCAGTCACATCAGTGAAGTTAGTGCACATATTACTTACAGTATGTGCCATAATGATGTGAGTTTCATGCATATCCTGACCTTGCAATGGAAATGAAATTTGGACTTCTGATCCTGTGTCTTGTTCCTGTGTGCCTTTGGTCTTTTTGACTAAAAGTATGTTAAGGTATTAAGTTTTGTCAAATGCTATGTAAGCATTTATCTGTTTCTGTTTTGTGATTATATTCTGACCATGTGATTGATTATTATTTTAGTTATCCTTTTGTCTTTTACATCTGCTTAAAAAGCTGAATGAGGCGAAACCCTGTGATCTCAAATTAGTCTTTCTAACTTAATCTTCCTTTAAATTTGATACACTCCTCTAGAGATTGGTTCATTTATTTTCTTTCTCTCCCCCACACCCAATGGAATTATTTCCTCACAAATATTGCTGATGTATGTTTCTCCTCTCCCATTGCAACTAAATTTATTTTGTTAGAATCAAGTAACTGACCCAATAGTTATTACTTTTATTTCATTTATATATTTAGGTCAAGCCTACTGTATTGAATTTCAAAAACAAGCTTTTCTTCAGCTTACATGCTGTGAGCATCTGGTATATAATGGAGATTTTGCAGTCAAAATCACATTTAGAATTAGAGGGCAGGAGGTTATAAAATCTGTCCTATTTTTTATATTTTAATTGTAAATTGCTTTTTGCATATATATATTGCCAATTTGAGCCTAAATGGCCTGATGGCACAATAGAAGTGCCTGGCACAGAAAGTTCAAGTCCCAAAAGCACTGGAGGTGTCTCATGTCGAAATAGTTTGGTTAAAAGTAATTTTTTAGAAGTAGCTAGAATAGCTTAGTTAGCAGAGCAACTAAGGGTCCCTGGTTCATCTCGAGGCTTTGACAATCGATGTACATTGATTTTTCTCTTAAAGTCATGCATTCTGTCCACATTGATATTGGAAACTACCTACAAAAACCTATCATGCTGTAAAGATACCTCTTGCCAGAAGTGATCATAGAAGAAAAGGGTGCAATAATAGTATGGCAAGTCAATAAAGGCAGTTGTCTTTTATCTATAGGCATAGAAATTTAAAGGGAATATGCACAGATATAACATTTTGCACTTAAAAAAAAGCAAAGGGATAAAGTGGAATGGAAAATGGTGGATTAGATAGTTTATTTCAGAATTTTAAGACTGACAACAAGGGAGCAGCAATTGGCTGAAGTTTTAGCTGAATGAAGTGGTGGGGTGAAGACTCGGGGCATAGGTTAGAGGAGTAAAATAATTTAGGCAAGGATGTCAGACAAGAAAATATATAAATAGTTTTTTTGAGCAATTAATAACAAGCTTTCAGTCAATAACCTTGCAGTAATTATGGCATTTGTAATTCTATATTAGGTGAGTCATTTGTTTACAATCCATACTCAATACATGCCATAATGTCCACAAGAATAGTGAAACCATCTCAAACTGTAAAGTGCACAAAGCAGATTCAAGGGAGTAATTTTGAAGCTTTAATATTGTGCTGCCATACATTACTGTTTATTAACTGGATTAACTGTTTATGAAGCTTTGAGATCTGCCATAGTGATTTCTAAACATCCATAAATAACCATTGTTTAAAGGATGCAAAATATTAAAACATTTATTCACTATAATATTCTATAAATTCTATTTGCCATTTGTAATCAAAGGATTATTTTGTTTTTGCGAGAAAAAATTAGGTTGTTTAACTTGCTCATTAATGAACAGAATATTCTTCTCGTGAAACAA
Source organism: Chiloscyllium plagiosum (assembly GCF_037043375.1). Taxonomy (NCBI): domain Eukaryota; kingdom Metazoa; phylum Chordata; class Chondrichthyes; order Orectolobiformes; family Hemiscylliidae; genus Chiloscyllium; species Chiloscyllium plagiosum. The sequence continues at coordinate 104,377,981 of NW_028270144.1, read as the reverse complement.
TTTTTCCTGGCCCTAAAAATAAAGTAAAGTAAAATAAAACAATAACTTTTAGGGCCAAGCCATGGCTCAGTTGGTGGTACCCTCACTTCTGAGGTTGTAACTTTCAGGACCTGGACACAAAAATCAAGACTGACCTTCAGGACAGTGCTGAGGGAGTACTCCTCTGCTGGAGATGTCACCTTTTGGATGAGATGCTAAACTGAGATATCATCTATCAGCTTGTGTGAATATTTTAAAAAAACAATGGCATCAGTTTGAGGAAGAAACTTATCACCGGTGTCCTGGCCAATATTAATCTGATTAGAATGGCATTGCTATTTGTCTGAGTTTGCTGGGTACATTGGCTGCCATGAATCCTACATTATTTCAAATACAATGCTTCAGGAAAGTACTTAGTTGGCTGTAAAGTACTTTTAATACGTCCAGTGTTCACAAACAATATGCTAAACAGCAAGAATTTGTTTCTGTAGGACCCATGTAGGAAAGCCACAACTGTTTCCCCAAGACCCCCTGGTGAAAACAGCTGACAGGCCCAATAAAGTAACTGGAGTCTGATCTGCACATTGATCCCAAAGTTTTCTAGAGATTCTTTCTTAAATGTTTGAAAGAGCAGTTTAAAATCAGAACCTTTAGGGAAAGCGCTGCTAAGTCCCCTTGGGTGATTTTTAACTGCTGTCTGCTCATAAAAATCACCTCTCGAATTATCTCTGGAAAGTGGCCAGAGATTCTGAAGTAGCTACATTCTATATGTGAATAGAATGTTGTTCGAGATAGCTAGAATTGTTGAAGTTTTTTCCCTCAAATAACTTGGATTCTTAGTTTTCACAAACATCAATTATTTGTTTTATAAGAAATAATATAAAAGCTAATATTTATGGGTCTTTTACTGTTGAAACATGTTTTAATGTTGGAACTGAGAACATATTATCATGGGCTGAATACTCAAAGCGTATGATATTAAAGTGGCAGTAGTTTGTTTCTTAAAGCTGTTGTTGAAGATTTCCCAAACATTCAGCAGATCTAAAAAGAAACAGTGACTGGATTTGCATTGAAGTAATCTGCAGCGTCTTTTGAGGGACCCAGTTGCTCTCAATGTTTTCATTTTTCTTGATTCACTTCTGTGAACAATTTTGGTGAAATAATTCTCTTCTTTGATGCTACTTAATACCTACTCTCACAGCATTATTTTTGATTAAAATAATTGAATTTTTGTGCTTCCAACTTTACTAACCATCGTTACTACCAATACCTCTGGACCTGAAAATGACCTCGGGTGTAATGTTAGCATAGTCTTACAGAAAATAGGGCTGCTGCCTCATTAGAGAGAGGCAACTGGAGGATTACCACATCTTAGGTGAGGGAAGACACTAAGAGGAGAGTCCTTCATGATAGTCTCATGCAGTGCAGGATTGAATCTGTTGTTGGCACCACTCTACATCACAACACAGCAGTCCAGCCAACTGAGCTAATGGGGCCCCTGCTCCAGAAAACAGAAACTTTTGCATAACTTGTGAATCTTGGGCAAATTTGTATCGAAAAGATGTTCAACTATGGGTTTATCACAGCCAAGCCTTGTCATAACCATCACTTTTTTTTCTCCATCTTTCCCCACATACCTTCCATAACAGTTGTTGGATATGCTGGCTGATTGTATCTGGCAGGTATCAGATTCATTAGAATCACAGTTTAAAATGGATCTCGTGCAAAGTGAACTGCACAAAGAACATTGGTTGCCAAGAACCAGAAATATTGCAGGACACTTCACTCACTAACAGAGCCACTGGCTGAATTAACAATTTATGGTTTTGTAGACAGTTTGCAAAATTGTTTTTTCTAATATTTAAGGATGCCACAAAGATATCTGTCAGGGCCCCAGCTATTTCCTCTCTCGCCTCCCTCAGCAACCTGGGATAGATCCCATCCGGTCCTGGGGATTTGTCCACCTTAATAACCTCTAGCATACCCAACACATCTTCCCTACTTATGCCAACATGATCCAGACTAATCAAACTTCTATATCTAATCTCAAGATTCATTATGTTCCTCTCCTCAGTGAACACTGATGCAAAATAATCATTCAGAATCTCACCCATTCTCTCAGGTTCGGCAAAAAAACTTCCTTCATTATCGTTTAGTGGACCAATCCTTTCTCTAGTTACCTGCTTACTTCTTATATAAGAATAAAATGCTTTGGGATTTTCCTTAATTCTGCTTGCTAGAGCTATTTCATGATCCCTTTTAGCCCGCTTGATTCCTTGTTTAAGACTTGTCCTACTCTTCTGATATTCCTCCTGGGCCCGTTCTGTTCTTAGCTGCCAAGACTTTATGTACGCTTTCCTTTTCCTCTTGGCTGGTCGTACAATTTCTCCTGTCATCCACAGTTCACGAATCTTGCCCTTGCTATCCTTTGCTTTCAACGCGACATGCTTATCCTGCACTACTGTTAACCTATCTTTGAAAGCCTCCCACACCTCAAATGTGGACTTCCCTTCAAATAGCTGTGTCCAATCCACATTTTCCAGCTCCTGCCTAATTTTGATATAATTGGCCTTGGCCCAGTTTAGTACTCTTCCCTTCGGACCACTCTCTTCTTTATCTATGAGACTTCTAAAACGTACAGAATTGTGGTTACTGTTCCCAAAGAAACCCTCCACCGCAACTTCTACCACTTGCCCTGGCTCGTTCCCCAGTACCAGGTCCAATATGGCCCCTACCCTCGTCGGACGATTGACATACTGCTCTAGAAAACTCTTCTGGACACTTCGTACAGATTCTACTCCATCCAGACCTCTGATGCTAAGTGTATCCCAGTCAATGTTGGGAAAATTAAAATCTCCCATCTCCACTACCCTATTGCCTCTACATCTATTCATAATCTGTTTACCTATTTGTTCTTCTACCTCACGCTCACTGTTGGGTGGTCTGTAATACAGCCCCAACAATGTAACTGTACCTTTCTTATTTCTCAGCTCCACCCATAATGCCTCACTACCCAAGACTGCCATAGTGTCCTCCTTTAGCACAGCCATGATATCGTCCCTGATCAGCAATGCAACTCCACCCCCTCTTTTACTTCCCTCCCTGTCCTGTCTGAAGCATCTATATTCTGGAACATCTAGATGCCAATCATCATGCCCTTCCTTCAACCAAGTCTCTGTGATGGCAATAATGTCATATTCCCAGGCACCAATCCAAGCCCTAAGATCATCTGCCTTACACACTGTACTCCTTGCATTAAAGTAGATGCATTTCAAGCCACCAGTTCTTTTGCGCTCACCTGCTCTCTGCCTATTCTTCCCTATATTAATGCTATCTTCATAATTCTTACAGTCTCCAGTCTCCACCTCACTGCCTACTTGTCTTCTCTTCTGGTTCTCAGTCCCCTGCCACATTAGTTTAAAACCTCCCCAACAGCAGTAGCAAAAACTCCCTCAAGGATATTGGTTCCAGTCTGGTTCAGATGTAGACCGTCCCTTTTGTAATAGTCCCACCTTCCCCAGAACCGATCCCAATGTCCAACAAATCTGAACCCCTCCCTCCTACACCATCGCTCAAGCCACGTGTCCATCCTGCCTATTTTTTCATTTCTACACTGGCTAGCTCGTGGCACTGGTAGTAATCCCGAGATCACTACCTTTAAGGCCCTCCCCTTTAACTTCTGTCCTAGCTCTCTGAATTCTTCTTTCAGGACCTCATCTCGCTTTCTACTTCTATCGTTGGTGCCTATATGCACCAAGACAACTGGCAAGTCATGTTAAAATTGTACAAGACATTGGTTTGGCCGCATTTAGAATACTGTGTACAGTTCTGTTGCCACATTACCAAAAGGATGTGGACACTTTGTAGAGGGTGCAGAGAAGGTTTATGAGGATGTTGCCTGGTAAGGAAGGTGCTAGCTATGAAGAGAGGTTGAGTAGGTTAGGTTTATTTTCACTAGAAAAAAGGAGATTGAGGGGGGACCTGATTAAGGTTTACAAAATCATGAAGGGTATAGACAGGGTGGATAGAGATGAGCTTTTTCCCAGGGTGAAGGATTCAATAACGAGAGGTCATACTTTCAAGGTGAGAGGTGGAAAGTTAAGGGGGATACACGCGGCAAGTACTTCACACAGAGGGTTGTGGGCATTTGGAACGCGTTGCCAGCAGAGGTGCTAGAGACAGGCACGGTAGATTCATTTAAGATGCATCTGGACAGATGCATGAGTAGGTGGGGAGCAGAGGGATACAAATGCTTAGGAATTGGGTGACAGGTTTAGACAGTAGATTTGGATCGGCTCAGGCTTGGAGGGCCAAAGGGTCTGTTCCTGGGCTGTAAATTTTCTTTGGTCTTTGTTCTAATATGTCAATATTGAATGAGGTCATTGTACTGATAAATTATATCAATATTGAATGAGGTCATTGTATTGGCAACAAAAACAAAATCAGAAATTATATACCATCATGCAGATATTATATAATGGATGTTTTCAAACTTTTAAAATTGGTGCGTTACAGTAAAAGTGACTGCCTTGTCACTAATATTAAGTTTATATTGCAATTATAGTGTCAGTGCAAAGTGGTTTTACTTTCCACCAATACTGAAATTATCATGTTAGTGCAACTGAAACTTGGATTGGACCAACATGATGCAACAGTGAAGCAGAGGTAAACTCTTAGGAGGGTCTCTGTTCAACGTAGTCAGTTCAGGCCACAATCCTCCACCCACCGTATACCATCATTATTTGCTATTGGTATTTAGTGCAACTGACTGTTCAGTGATATTAATTAACGAATACAATAATTCCGATTATCGTAAACCTTTAAATGAGTAGCTACATTTTTGGGCAGGGAGATGTTAATCCATTGAAACCTGAGATATAGATGATTCAGTTAGCATTCAGTTTGATCAATAGAATACTGTAAGAGGAGTCCAATGGGACTGGCAGCCAATGAGGCTCCTGTCAGTGCTGAAACAAGTTGTTTGGTACTGCTGTGAAGCAGTTTCTAAGCAGCTGTGGAAAGGTTTTGACATGGTGGACACCATTAGTTCACTATTTATATCGTAACTTGAGATTTCCTGTTACCAAATTGAAAGGTTTTACAGAGGTAAAAAGAGCCATCTTCCATGAAAGTGTACGTCTGAGGTTCAAACCTGTGCATGTTGTCAGGTTAATTTGGAAGGAGCAGTTGTATGTAGCATTTAATATTCTTGCCTCCATCACTACTATCCTCAATCTTGACTTTCTGCAGCAAAATCATCAATAATTTCGGCTCATCCTTCAAGAACACTCATTCTAAATTTGTTTTCCCTTACTACACACAAATCTAGTTTCAGTAACCACCACTATTCTTTTCATCACTTTTTGTTTGGTATCTGGTTATTTTCTCCTTTAAGAAGTGCAGAAACATTTTACAAAAGAAAAATTGATAGCTAACACAAAACTTTTAACACAAAATATTTTCATGGTGCGCTCTGTATGCAGGACTTGAGTAATCTTTGATGAAAATTGGATGTTTGCTATTCTTAAAACATAGAATAGTCTTTTAAAAACACTTACACCAAGTACAGTAGTCTTTTAAAAGGTTTGTTAGCCTCCAATCTTGTATGTCTGCATAGTGGTGGCCACTTATTCCATACAATATTTAATTTCAGTGTAAGCTAACATTGAAATTGTATTATTACACAGTTTGAAAAAAGCAATTAGAATGAAGTGCTATTGTGCATTTACCTGTATTGATTAATGAGCTTTCAGGCAGCTGTAAGTAAAGGAAAATTTCTGAAACCAGGAAATTAAATTCAATGTCTCTCCTTTTGGCTGGCTGAAGAGGAAATTAACTTGACAAAATATGGTGCCTCTTTCATTTAGTTGTACTATTCTCAACTTAACTAAGTGCTTCAGTTCTCATTCTGCAAAACAAAATTGCCTGTTTTCTGTTCTTCATTTATGTACATGGGCAATTGTGCTGTGTACATGGCTGTGCCATGTTCCTTGTTGTTTTCAGTATTCCAGCAATATCCGTGAAGTGCTAAGGTAATAATTAGGTGCTGCAAGCCAACTTTTAAATGTTGCATTGTTCATTTATGTGTTTGTGTATATCATATGATGATACATCTATCCTGCTAAATTTATCAAAATAAACAAATAACAAAGCTGAAATAAAGTAGAAAATGTTGGAAATACTCCATTGGTCTTGCAGCATCTTTATTGAGAGGAAAACAGAAGTAGCATTTTAAGCCTGAAATACAGTTTCACACTCCACATATACCACCTGATCCATTGTGCATTTCCAGACTTTTCTGTTTTTATTTCAGATTTCCAGCTTACGCACACTATTTTATTTTTCCTAAATGATGGAACTGTTTTGCCTCCTGAACTTTTTAAAAGGTGATTGTTGAAATGTTCATCTCTAGTGATGATATAGGAATGTTCAAATATTGGGCACTCACATGGAAAGCTGACACTATAGCCAAGATAACAATGATTTTTTATTACCCAGAAACAGCAATAATTATCCTATTTTTAAAAATGCTGGAAGGTTTATTTAATAAAAATATATGTTCAAAGCTTCTTTATCAAACCCAGTATTGGCATAAAAAATTAAAGCTTTTTAAATATTCTGAAGTCAATAATCTTTTGTAGACATAAAATACTAGTTGGTGGGAATTTTACATTAAATATTAGTGGTAACTTTAAAGAAAAATACTTTTTCATGTTCCTATTTGCTTGCTGTGTCTTCACAATTTCTTCATGTATAAACTTACCTAATTAATTGTTGAGAAGGTGTCTGAGTTTGTAAACTTTATTTTTGGTCACTCCAGTACATATGTAAAAAGCTGAGTCATGACCCCAGTGCAGTACTGAAGGAATGCTGCAGTACTGAAGGAATGCTGCAGTGCTGAAGGAATGCTGCAGTGCTTGAGGTGCAGTTGTTTGGATGAGTTGTTAGCTGGGGCTATTCTGTCCAGTGGGTGTCTAAAGTTCTCTGAAATATTTTGAAGAGGAGCAAGGGCATTGTCAATGGTGTCCTGGCCAATATTAAATCCTCGTTCAATTTTGTAATAAAAATTTTGATTGTTATTGCTATTACACCAATTATCTGGTTTTTGAATGGATTGCTGTTTGTGTTGTCTTATTATACTTGAGTAATAGTCAATCTCATGTGAGAGTCGACCCACTATTTTTGGCCAAATAATCTGGAATTTTCCACATACTGAGGAACCTCGATTATCCGACATTCGATTAACTGAATTTTGGATTATTCGAACAAGATCACGAGGTCCCGATGCTCGGCTAACTATGTTATCCGGCATTCGATTAACCAAACGAAATTTCCCCACCTGTGTCTTTCAGATAATTGAGGTTCCTCTGTATATGGAAAATTCCAGATTATTTGGCCAAAAATAGGGGGTTGATTATTTCCTGTAAAAGTCAACCCTAGTTCTTCACAGATAACAGAGCAATGTTTATGAGTCAGTGTGCCAGCTATCATGTTCCGCTCCAGATTTCCAGTCTGCTGGTTGTTCCGCTCTGCTCCCAGTCTTCCTGTCCATTGACTGTTGTGTTCCACTCTGGATTGTCAGAATTACCATATTTCATTGTTTATTTTTCTTTATTCATTTAGAGATTAGTTGGGCTTCTGCTAATGATAATGTATGAATTTTGACAGGCATCAATTTCAGCCCCTCAAAAATAGTATCCATGTGATAGTTGACCCCCAAAATTTAACCTTAAAAAGTAGTCAAACAAATTTGACTATTACTCGAATATGTATGGTATGTACAAATTGGTTCCTGTGTTTCCCTATACCACAACAGTGCCTACGCTTCAAAGCTATTTAATTGATTTGTAAAATCCTTCAGGGTGTCACAGCTGATGTGATGCAGTGTGATGTGCTGTGATACTTATGTTAGCTCCTATAATATAAGTATGGAACGTGAGTCTCCTGGTAATCAAGATTGCAGAGAATCCTTTATTACAGCTGCTAGTAATTACATATGTACACCCCAATCAGGTATGGACAGGTACATAGATAAGGAAGTTTTAAAGGTATATCAGCCAAATACGGGCAAATGGGGCTAGTCCGGTTTAGGATACTCGGTCAGCATGGGCGAGTTAGCCTGCAGGATAAGTTACATGTAGAATCATCAGATTTTACAGTACAGTAGTAGGCTTTTTGACCCCACTGCATCAGTACCAACTTCCAAATGATACCCAACTAGTCCGATCTCTGTAGCCCTTCAAATTTGTCCGTTTCAAGTATTTATCCAGCTCTCATTTGAGACCTCCTATGGAATCCACTTCTACCACTCACCCATACAGCGCATTCCAAATCCTGACAACTCTCCAAGTAAAGGAATTTCTCTTCATGTCACTCCTAGCTCTCTTGCTAACAATCTTGAAATTGTGACCCCTAATTACTGGCATACCAACTAGTGGAAATAGAATATCCTTCTTTACTCTGACAATATTGTCAAAACACTGCAAAAAGTCACTTCCTAATCTCTACTCTGAGGCGAATATGCCAAATTTTCCAAATCTTCCCTTGTATCTAACATTCCTGAAGAAGGGCTCATGCCCGAAACGTCGATTCTCCTGCTCCTTGGATGCTGCCTGACCTGCTGCGCTTTTCCAGCAACACGTTTTCAGCTCTGATCTCCAGCATCTGCAGTCCTCACTTTCTGCTCTAACATCCCTCATGCTTGGTATCATTCTAGTAACTCTCCTTTGCACACTCTTCAGACTTTTAACATTTTTCCTTAAATAAAGTGCCCAGAACTGAACACAACACTCCAAATGTGGTCTGACCAATAATTCCTAGAGGTGTAGCATCATTTCCTTGCTTTTGTACTCCATGCCTCTATTTATAAATCCAAGGATTACATAAGCTGTCTTAACACTGTTTAAATTTGCCTGACCACCTTCAGAGACTTATGCATGTGAACTCTGAGGTCCCTCTATTCCTGTATTCCCATCAAAATTGTAACATTCAGCCTGTATTGTCTCTTCTTGTTTCTTATACTAACATGCATTACCTCACATTGCTCTGCATTAAAATTCATCTGTCAGGTGTCTACCCACATGGCCAACTTGTCAGTGCCCCTCTGAAGTCAACATAATTATATAAATTTAAATCCAATTTTAATACAATCGAAAAGTTGAGGTGTTCTGCCAGCATACAAAACATATCCATAATATGGATACAATACTAGAGAATGAAATTTGCAGTGACCAATTTATTTTTCCAGTTTTACCTACTTTACACCCAACCAATTGAAATCTATTTTACTTTGTGCAAAGCATAATTACTCAAAAATGTTAATGATCTCAAAAAAAGACTCTCATAATGATTACATTTAATTCGATCTTCACTAAGAAAAACTATTCTAGTCACTGGGTGTACATGAACAGACAAGATTCTGTCATTAAACTTTTCCAGAAGATGGAGCTTTAGATAATACATACTCTAAACATACTAAACCTGTAAGAGCCATCACCAAGCCTCACAGAGCCAGAACATACTGTAGAATTGTGGCAATACAGTTTTCCAAATAATGTTGGCTCCACTCAGGCTGATTGTGATGTGCATCTGCCCAACATCCTCCCTATCACATTTATACTTATGCCAAATTTATTGTAATACCAAATGCACTGGTGTATGAATGACAATTCATAAGCCGTTAGTACTTTGTGATTACTGAGAATTAATACAATGTGTGGAGTGTCAGAGAGTGGGAGCTGGAAGTTATCGAAAAAGAAAGGGGCGGCACGGTGGCTCAGTGGTTAACATTGCTGCCTCACAGTGCCTGGGACTCAGGTTCAACTCCCGCTTCGGGGGCAATTGTCTGTGTGGAGTTTGCACATTCTCCCCGTGTCTGTGTGGCTTTCCTCCGGGTGCTCTGGTTTCCTCCCACAGTCTAAAGATGTGCAGGTTAGGTGAATTGGTCATGCTCAATTGCCCATAGTGTTAGGTGTAGGGGAATGGGTCTGGGTGGGTTGCTCTTCGGAGGGTCAGTGTGGACTTGTTGGGCCGAAGGGCCTGTTTCCACAATGTAGGGAATCAATCAAATGGTCCAAGAAAGTCGAGAATAGGTGGGACCAATGGGTTTCTGTATTGTCTGCAATGAATTGCAGTCTGATTTCTACTTGAACATTTCCCCCTTGCTCTAAAAACGCAGTTCTTTGTTTCAGGCTAAAAGTAATCTTGTATGCAAGCATATGAAGTAATATGAATCGCATGTGGAATATGCACTTAACGTGGATTCCAGACATGAAGAGATCTATTGCACAGCTGTGCCATTACTGAGATTGGGCCCTCAGCCAAGTTTGAACAACAATCTGTAAAATGATTCCAGGATAGGTTTTCAGATTTGTATTAACGATGGGTGATGTATTTTGCCACAAGGACTTGGAAAATCCACTCTAACATATCCTCTTTTGTTTAAATAATAAATCATTGTTAGAGGTATGCATTCATAATGCTTTTGGCATTTTATTTCTTACCATAATTGTCTTCTCCCTTCTCCAGCTCCTCCTTCTCAATTAACACGACATATTGATGATGTCCCTAGTCCCGAGAGCAGGGCTTCTCAAAGTGAGAATCAGGAGCTTAAGTAGGGGTGTGAGCTAAAATTATGGGAGTTGCAGCATCAGAGGCAGCCATGGCCACTGTGGAACTCTGTCTGAGCTATAACAGCTGTGCTGCCCTCTATTAGGTCCACTCCCACACTGTCTCCCCCTCTGCCACCACTTACCCAGTTTTCACAAGGTATGGTGGCAATTTTCAAGCCTCAAAATAGTGAGGGAAGATTTGGGAATTACTGTTCCCAAATAAACAAACAGTCTCTGGATGGTTGTACAAATACCATCTTTTTGGCTGGATCGCTCCAAGTGCAATACAACATGAACAATATTGAATCCAGTTACTGGCCTTTTAAGGCTGAGTAGGAGTTAAGTTCAACCCTGGCTTGAATGGTGGCATTGATGGTAAGCAACACTAGCAACAACCGATCGCGGACAAACACTGCCTGTGAAGGAAATGATGTTATGTAGAGCCTTGAGATCATGAAATTCAAGTTCATTCTTAGTCAATAGCCCAGTCTAATATCATTATTGTATTGTTCTATCACCTCTTTTGAAAATTTAGGAAAATCATGGAATCAGACTTGGCTATAGAAGCCTGTTTTTTAGTTTCATCTGGAAGTAGTTCAGCCTCTGCTACTTGATGTCCATAAATGTTTTGTGTAGTATTTTGAGATCTTGCAATTTATAACTTAGGAGTTTAGGATTTTAGGGTATTGAACTAATTTTCATAAGTCAACACTTTTTTGTATATTGCAATAATTTGTTACAATACAGGTGTTTGAGGCTGCTGGCTCAGTGCCTATTTTCTTGACTGTCGTCATTGAAATATTTTGCAATGTTAGTGGCACTATATAGATATTGGGACTAAACGTATTTTGTATCTGTTCCCTTTCACTCCACTCCTGAAGGCATTGCTGTTTTGTTGAGCCTTTGGTTCCTTGCTTAAGTGACCATTCTAAATACAAGCTAAGACAGAATTTTGGATACTGTTTTCACCAGGGAAGGCAATACACACATGCAATTCAGTTTTCATCTGCTGTAAACAAGCCACAAGATCTTTCAGCATGGAACCCTGGCTATAAATGTTTATTTGAACTGAAAGACAAGAATAAGGATGTAAGTTTGCTCGCTGAGTTGGAGGGTTCATTTTCAGACATTTTGTCACCATACTAGGTAACATCATCAGTGAGCCTCTGTTAAAGCACTGGTGTTAGTGACCCGCTTTCTATTTAAAATAGAAAATGAACCCTCTAGCTCATTGAGCAAACTTACATTCAGAACCTCAACCTGAGCAACAAATCTTCTCAAAACTCACCAGGCCAAGGATAAGGTTTGTATCTGTATTATGAATGTGATAAATCTGATAATTTGTGAGAATCTAATAAAACGGTCACCAATGAAACTTGAGAATTTAATTGGTGTGAAGGTTATCTTCAAAATTTTGTTTTAATTTTTCTGCCTGTCTCTTCTGATCTCTTAATCTTATTGTTCTTTCCCCATCTTTATTTTGGTTTCTGTACAATGATTTAAATTTACTCTTTTATTTATATTTCTGCATCTAGATGTCAATGTCGATTCTTATGTCTGATCGATTCAAAGGGCCACGTTATTTCTTGTCCATTGTTGCCTCTAGATTATCCATGCTCCTCTAATTCTGACCTCTTTAGTAATCCCAATTCCAGTCACTGCACCATTGATGGCCATGTGTTCAGTTGCCAATGCCCTGAGCTGTAGACTACATGCATTATATCTGATTACATCCATTCCTCACTTTCCTACTTTTAAGACATTCCTTAAAACCTATTTCTCTGACCAGGCTTTTGATAGTCTGACCAATTATTTCTTTTGGTGTCATATTTAGTTTTATAGTGCTCTTGTACACGACTTGCAATATTTTGTTTCAATTTTGCATGACTTATGGGTGTAGTGAGCTGAGCTGACATTTATTGTCAGGCTAATTGTCCTGAAATTGAATGGCTTGCTTGGCCATTTCAGAGGGCAGAGCTGAAAATGTGTTGCTGGAAAAGCGCAGCAGGTCAGGCAGCATCCAGGGAACAGGAGAATCGACGTTTCGGGCATAAGCCCTTCTTCAGGAATGAGGAAAGTTTGTCCAGCAGGCTAAGATAATAGGTAGGGAGGAGGGACTTGGGGGAGGGGCGTCGGAAATGTGATAGGTGGAAAGAGGTCAAGGTGAGGGTGATAGGTCAGACTGGGGTGGGGGCGGAGAGGTCAGGAAGAAGATTGCAAGTTAGGAAGGCGGTGCTGAATTCGATGGATTTGACGGAGACAAGGTGGGGGGAGGGGAAATGAGGAAACTGGTGAAATCCGAGTTCATCCCTTGTGGTTGGAGGGTTCCTAGGCGGATGATGAGGCGCTCTTCCTCCAACCGTCGTGTTGTTGTGGTCTGGCGATGGAGGAGTCCAAAGACCTGCATATCCTTGGTGGAATGGGAGGGGGAGATGAAGTGTTGAGCCACAGGGTGGTTGGGTTGGTTGGTCCGGGTGTCCCAGAGGTGTTCTCTGAAACGCTCCGCAAGTAGGCGGCCTGTCTCCCCAATATAGAGGAGGCCACATCGGGTGCAGAGGATGCAATAGATGATGTGTGTGGAGGTGCAGGTGAATCTGTGGCGGATATGGAAGTTTCCTCTGGGGCCTTGGAGGGAGGTGAGGGGGGAGGTGTGGGCGCAAGTCTTACACCTCCTACGTTGCAGAGGAAGGTGCCGGGAGGGGAGGTTGGGTTGGTGGGGGGTGTGGATCTGACGAGGGAGTCACGGAGGGAGTGGTCTTTACGGAATGCTGATAGGGGAGGGGAGGGAAATATATCCTTGGTGGTAGGGTCCGTTTGGAGGTGGCGGAAATGATGGCAGATGATGCGCTGTACATGGAGTTGGTGGGGTGGTAGGTGAGGACCAGTGGGGTTCTGTCTTGGTGGCGGTTGGAGGGGCGGGGCTCAAGGGCGGAGGAGCAGGAAGTGGAAGAGATGCGGTGGAGGGCATCGTTGACCACGTCGGGGGGGAAATTGCGGTCATTGAAGAAGGAGGCCATCTGGGTTGTACGTTTTTGGGACTGGTCCTCCTGGGAGCAGAAACGTCAATTCTCCTGTTCCCTGGATGCTGCCTGACCTGCTGCGCTTTTCCAGCAACACATTTTCAGCTCTGATCTCCAGCATCTGCAGACCTCACTTTCTCCTCAACCATTTCAGAGGGCAGTTGAGAATCACTTTGCTGTGGATCTGGAGTCACATTAAGCCAAATAAGGATGGCAGATTTCCTTCTCTAAAGTGCATTAGTAAACCAGAAAGAGTTTTTATGACAATCAACAATGGTTACATGGTCACATTATGTTGGCTTTTAATTCCTGATTTTATTGAATTCAAATTTCACCATCTTCCATGGTGGGAATTTTACCCATGCCCTCAACATTAGCTTGGGTTCTTGGTTATTACTTGAGTAACTCCAGTAATTACACTGAAAGGCATTATATCGATATAGGTTTTGTAGCCCAACTTGTCTTTTGTACAGATCCACTTTAAAGAATGTTGCTTTAGTTTAGACATGGGGATGCTAGATGAACATTTAGTGGGCAGTTAATGGATAACAGAATCACGGTGGCACAGTGGTTAGCACTGCTGCCTCACAACACCAGAGACCCGTTGTTCAATTCAGGCGACTGAGTGTGGAGTTTGCACGTTCTCCCCGTGTCTGCGTCGGTTTCCTCCCACAGTCCAAAGATGTGCAGGTCAGGTGAATTGGCCATGCTAAATTGCCCGTAGTGTTAGGTAAGGGGTAAATGTAGGGGTATGGGTGGGTTGCGCTTTGGCGGGGCGGTGTGGACTTGTTGGGCCGAAGGGCCTGTTTCCACACTGTAAGTAATCTAATCTAATCAAAGAATCAGAAGCAAAAATTGCTGGAGAAACTCAGCAGATCTGGTAGCACCTATAGAGAAAAAACAGCTAACCTTTCGAATCTGGCATTGTGCTATCTTCACTAACTGCATTATTTTGTGACATCCTAACTAAATATAATTGTGGTGGTCCTATAACTCATTGCATGTGTTAAAACCTGCAACAGTGTGGAATGATCACAGCAGGATTAGTTCTGGCTGCTGCAGAAGTTACTAATGGTGTTGGTGGAAGTGATTATAGTATCTGTCACAAATATGCACTAAGTGTAAAAATAGTCATTGCTTGAAACGAAGATACAAGGTACTGCAGAAAAATTGCATCAATAATCATTGTGGTTTAGAAGTCAAATAATTAGGAAAAAATGTAGTTATATCAGATTTAAACTTCTGTTATAATGCATTCTGGCATCTTGTGCATTATGTTAAAAAAAGATCTTTGATTCATAGAATCCTTACTGTGTGGAAGCAGGCCATTTGGCCCATCAAGTCCACACCACCCCTCCAAAGAGCATCCCACATTCCCCACCCTATCCCTGTAACCCTACATTTCCCATGACTAATCCATCTAACCTGCACATCTTTTGGGCTGTGGGAGGAAACAGGAGGACCGGAGGAAACCCATGCAGTCACATGGAGAATGTGCAAGCTCAACACAGACATTCGCTTAAGGATGGAATCAACCTTGGTCCCTGGTGCTGTGAAGCAGCTGTGCTAAATATTGAACCACTGTGTTTACTGTTTTTGAATACATCACATTCAAACAAGCTAAGCTGCAAAATTGACCTTTGCGGTGAGCACAAAAGGCCAATAAATACATAATGGCTTCATATTTTTCGAAGTTAAAAGTCATCTAAATATCTGTATGTAACATAAGCCAAAGAGTTTTATAGTGCGTCCTCTTTCACGAAATAGCAGAAAGCTACTTTCTAAATATAATGGTGTAGGCATACCCATCAATTATCTACTGCTCATGGTACTGTATACTGCAACACTATGTGAGCTCTATCTTTCTACCATTTGAACAAAGACACTGATGCATTATTCCCATTGGAGTAATGTGATAGCTGCATATTTATAATCTCCATGTTTCATAATACTGATGTAAATTTTATCTATGTATTGATCAGTTCCATCAGTGTAGTAAAAGCTATTGTCTAGTAACCAATGTCTTTGATCAGCTGTGTTCTATTACTAAGTATATGTATGATAGACTAAGTGCTGTTGTAAATTGGATCCCTATAGAAGTTGTGTATTTTGGTTATTGCAATTCATCGGCATTCTTGTCATTTCAAACTATTAATATCCAGTGACTGGGTTTGATTTTGCATGCACAATTGATTTTGTTGATAAACTGACATCATTACGTCATTCCTTTCCTAATTGCCCATTGTGCTTGATGTTTGTTTTCATTTGTTTCTTGTGGCTTCTACCATTGCATGGCCACTCTATTTGCTCTTTCACTAACCAGCAGCAATGATTTGCTTTTACATAACAATTTTCATACATAGGCACTGCTAAGGATCCTCCTGGAAGTGTAGTCATGTAAGAATTGTCACCAAGCCTCAGGGTGAGATGTAAAGAAGAGTGACTAAAAGATGAGTGACTGAAGAGGGTACGTAGACTTTGAAAGTGGAGTTGCAGGTAGATAGGATAGTGAAGTATGTTTTCCTTTACTGGTTAGAGTCTTGAGCACAAGAGTTGGGAGATTATGTTGCGGCTGTATGGGACATTGGGTAGGCCACTTTTGGAATATTGTGTGCAATTCTGGTCTCCCACCTATCGGAAGAATGTTGTGAAACTTGACAGGGTTCAGAAAAGATTTACAAGGATGTTGTCAGGGTTGGAGGATTTGAGTTACAGGGAGAAGCTGAACAGGCTGGGGCTGTTTTCCCTGGAGTGTTGGAGGCTGAGGGATGACCTTATAGAGGTTTATAATATCATGACGGTTTGGATAGGGTAGACAGACAAGGTCGTTTCCCTGGGGAGTCCAGAACTACAGGGCATAGGTTTTAGGTGAGAGGGGAAAGATTTAAAATGGACCTAAGGGGCAACTTTTTCACGCAGCGGGTGGTGCGTGTATGAAATGAGCTGCTAGAAGAAGTGGTGGAGACTAGTACAATTACAACATTTAAAAGGCATCTGAATGAGTAAATGAATAGAAAGGGTTTAGTGGGGTATGGGCAAAGTGCTGGCAAATGGGACTAGATTAGGTTGAGATATCTGGTTGGCATGGACAAGTTGGACTGAAAGGTCTGTTTCAGTGCAGTACATCTCTATGACTCTCTGACTAAGTGGATTTTAAGGAGAAGCTTAAAAGATAACAGTTAAAGTTTTTGAGAAGATTTGTAGCTTGGGAGCTGGTTGGATTCAATGTTGGTCTATTCGCCAAACTAGTAGGTTTGTTGGCAGACGTTTCAACCCTTTCTAGATGACATTGTCAGTACTGTGTTGCTTCCTGTGAAGTGCTACTGTACTGCTCCGCTTTGAATTGATGTGGTTCTGTTTGAGCTGTTTCCGGTTGGTGCTGGTTCTGATTCATCCATTGCAGAGGTTTGTTTATTGCGTCCAGGTCAATGTGTGTGTTGTTGGAGTCAGAGGATGAGTTGAAAAAGTGTGTTGCTGGAAAAGCGCAGCAGATCAGGCAGCATCCAAGGAGCAGGAGAATCGACGTTTCGGGCATAAGCCCTTCTTCATTCCTGAAGAAGAGCTTATGCCCAAAACGTCAATTCTCCTGCTCCTTGGATGCTGCCTGACCTGCTGCGCTTTTACAGCAACACATTTTTCAGCTCTGATCTTCAGCATCTGCAGTCCTCACTTTCTCCTAATCAGAGGATGAGTACCATGCTTCCAGGAATTCCCTTGTGGTTCTTTGTTTAAGCTGTCCTGGTGTTGTTGTGTTGTCCCAGTCAAACTCATGGTTCTTGTTTTCCATGTGTATGGATACCAAGGAGAGTTGCTGGTCAGTGTTCATAGATGTGGTTCGCTAGCTGTCTGCCTGTTTGTCCTACGTAGCGCTCAGTGCAGTTGCTGCATGGGATTTTATAAATTACATTCGTCCTGCACATAGTGGATATCGGGTCCTTTATTCTGGTGAGCTGCTGTCTAAGTGTGGCTGTCAGTTTGTGTGCTATCAAATTCCCTGGTGGTCGGAGCAGTCTAGTTGTCAGCTCTGAAATGTTTTTAATGTATGGAAGAGTAGCCAGTGTGTTGGGAGGTGTCTTATCTTCTTGCTGTTGCTTGTTGGACAACACTATACTAGGACAGGCTAAACAAAGGACACCAAGTGAATTCCTGGAAGCACTGTACTTATCTTTAGACTCCATCAACAAACACATTGACCTGGACCCGATATACAAACCGCTGCATGGAAAAACTGGAACCAGCACCAACCGGAAACAGCTCAAACAGAGCCACACGTCAATTCAAAGTGGAACAGTACAGCAGAGCTTCACAGGAAGCAACACAGCAATGACGATGTCACTTAGAAAAGGGACGAAATGCCTGGCAACAAATCTACCAGCTTGGTGAACAGACCAACAACGAATCCGCAATGGTTAAGTTGAAAAAGAGAATTCCAGGGTTTGGCTCTGCTTTCTGCCATCTGGGGTCATCAATTGTGGGGCGTATAGATTTTAGGGTGCACAGAGTTGGAGGATTTCCAAGAATTATAAAGCTGGAGAAGTTTAGAGAGATGTGTAGGAATGAGATCAAGAAGGGTTTCAAATAAGCGAGTGAACTTTTTAAAGGTACTGGAGACCCATGGGCCAGTAAAGGTCTGTGGCCTGTTGGAATTTGGTGTGAGACAAGGTAAGGCACAGAGTTTGAAATGCAGTTTATAAATTGAGGATGGGAGGCCAGGTAGGCATGAGAGCAGCTGTGCCTTGAGTTGACAAAGGCAAGGATGAGATTTCATCAGTAAATAATGTGAGGGAGGGGTGAGACTATTGATGTTACAATTGTAGAAGTAGGTCATCCTTGTCATAGGAAAGATGAGAGGTTGGCAGCTCAGTTCTGGGTTCAAAAAGAATCCTTTTAAAAAATCATTCAAAGGATGCGGCATCATGTCTGTGTCAGCATTTGTTACCCATCTCTAATTACCCTGGAAAAGGTGATTGTGAGCTGCTTTCTTGAACCACTGCCGTTCACCATAGTGGGATGGCTATCTAACAATGACAGTCCTTCAGAGTACCCCACGTACTCTCATCCCGAGTACATCTCGCTTATGGAGTTTCTACTGCCTTCAGAACATACACAAAGCCAACTCAGCTGGATGTCCCATCGCATCAGGCAATGGGACCATGTGTAAGAACCTCTCCAGCTGTGTTAAGGGCAGCGTGAAACCCATTATGCAAGGAACCCCCAGCTTCTGTCGCAACACTGTGGATTTCTTAGAGAAACTCAGCACCCACAGACTTTGAAAGCTAGTATTTTCAAATAAGCCTGTTGCACTATAATCTGGTGTCATGTGATTTTTGACTATCAAACGGGTACCTCTGCATCGAGTCAAAATACAGAAGGGAGATAGAGAGCTTAGTGACATGGTGCAATGAGAACAACCTCTCTCTCAACATCAGCAAAACTAAAGAACTGATCATTGACTTCAGAAGGAAAGGAGAACACGCCCCCATCTACATCAACGGAACTGAGCTTAAGAGGGTGGAGAGTGTCAAGTTCCTCAGAATGATGACAACCGACAACCTGTTCTGGACTTGCCATGTAGGTGCAATGGTCAAGAAAGCACAACAGCACCTCTTCTTCAGGCACCTCAGGAAATTTGGCATGTCCATAAAGACCTTCACCAATTTCTACAAATGCGTCATTGAGAGCATATTGTCTGTGTGCGTAATGGTGTGGTATGGCAACTGCTGTGACCAGGACCATAAGAAGCTACAGAATGTGATGTGCACAGCCCAGGTCATCTGGGAAGCCAGCCTTCCATCATGGATTCTGTTTGCACAGCTCGCTGCTGCAGAAAGGCTGCCAACATCATCAGAGACCCATCACACTCCAGTAATGATCTCCTACAACTTCTTCCATCAGGCACAAGGTACAGAAGCCTGAACACATGCACCAGCAGGTTCAGGAACAGCTTCTTCCCAGCCATTATTAGTCTGATAAATGGACTCTCTAGCCTCAAATAATGATGAGCTTGCTAAAGCTGACATTGCCTAGCGCGCACCTTATGCAATGTAACCTGTGTGCCTCCGTCTAAGTCATCTTAATCTGAACAACTTTGCTTACAATGATCTGCTTGTCCGGCTTGTAAACAAAGCTTTTCACTGTACCGTGGTACACGCGACAATAAATAAATAAATCAATCAATTAATCTTGGAGTGTAAAGACATCCACAGTGCTGTTGGAAAGGAAGTTCCAGGATTTTGCCCAAATTGTAATAAAATATAATAAAGCGCTATAGTTCCAGGTAAGTATGGTGTGTGATCTGGAGGGAAACTTGCAGGTGGTGATGTTCCCCTACATCTGTAGTTTTTGTCCTTTATAGGTGGTACAAACTACGGATTTGGAAGGTGCTGCCAGAGGAGCTTTGGTGAGTTACTGCTGTTCACCTTATAAGACCATAAGATATAGAAGCAGAAGTAGCTATTCAATCCGTCGAGTCTGCTCTGCCATTCAGTATCATGGGTAATCTCATGATCCTCTATTCCACTTATCTGCCCTTTCCCAACAAACTTTGATTCCCCTACTAATTAAAAATCTGTCAATCTTAACCTTGACTATACTTAGTGACTCAGGTCTTTAGTCCTCTGAGATAAAGAATTTGCCTCTCTACAGATTTGGTACCCTCTGAGGGAATAAATTTCTCCTTATGTCTGTCTTTAATGTGCAAACCCTTACTCTAACATTATGTCCTCCAATCCTAGAGTCTCCCACTAGGGAAAACAACCTTTCTGCGTCTACTCTGTCAAGTCTCATAAAAATCTTGTATGTTTCAATAAGGTTGCCTTTCATTCTTCTATACTACAATGAGTACAGGCCTAATCTTCTCAACAACTCCACATAAGACGGTCCCTCCATACCTAAGGTCAACCTAGTGAGCCATTTTTGAACTTACTCCAATGGCACTTACCTTTCCTCAAATAAGGGGCTCAAAACTGTTCATAGTATTCTAGCTGTGGTCTAGCTAGTGCCTTGTGTGGTTTTAGCAAAACCTCCCTCCCAACTTTTTTTCTCCATTCCCTTTGAAATACAGGCCAAAATCCCATTTGCATTCCCTGTTACCCACTGAATGTGCAGTCACTCTGACAGTGATGAAGGGAGTGACTGTTGAAGGTGGTAGATGTGGTACCAATTAAACAGGCTGGCGTGATCCAGTCTCGTTCACCCTGAAATGGCCAGTGGGGCAAATGGTATCAATGGAAAAGACCAAGAAGTTGTAACAGGGTTTGAAGATGATGGCTTTGGTCTTCCTAAATATTGAAATGGTGACAGTGTACCTAAGGAGAACTCTGACAGCAAAGATGCAATGGAGGTATCAAGTGAGGTTATGAAGTAGAAGAACTGAGTGTCATCAGTGTTAATGTGGAAGTTGGTTCCACATGCCGAGATGCCATCAACAAGAGGCAGCGTGTAGATTGCACAGATTCTTTCAGAAGGGCACATAGCTGTTATTGTTTCAAAGTTGTGTTGGAATGTTGTTTCTATCTGTTGATTGGGTGTTATTTTGTTTTTTTTTAGAAAAATGATGATTCTTGTTCTATGATGTGATTTTTATTCACATAAATAGTTCACTGATAGTTTGGTAAATGAGACTTGTGCCTATTAGAGAGGGTGAGTAACCCAGAAGGACAGTGATTCACATTTTGACATGAAGACATAAAAATTAAATGATTGTAATGGCTTGTAATGGTTTGTGAATATGTGATTGTAATGACTATATATAATTATGTGGCCATGGGTAAAACATTTTCCTGCAACTGACTGATGTTTGTCTATTTAAAGCAAAGATATTGATTGAAACAGCGGGTTAATTCTCTCTGTAGAGTATTCAAGTCTTGCTTAATGTCAGAAAAAAAGCTTTTCTCAAGGAAGCCTGCAACCAGCAAGAGAATCTTATCTCAGTTTGAGGAAAGCCATTTTCTCACCCAGATTGAACTTTTACTTAAACTGAAGGATAATGTAAATTCTCAGTCTATTGTAGATTGATGTAGATTTGTGGTAGTTGCACAGTTTTTTTGTTCATGGCATAGGGTTTGGGGAACCTATCCATGGATTTTAGTGATTATACTTTTGCATTATAGCTATGTGTTTTTCTGTTTCATCACTATCAAAATGAGAGAGAAATTGAAATTCTTGGGGTTGGGAGGGAGAACATTCACAGAACAGCTAGGGATTGGACCTCAATGTGAAAATGTTGCCCTTGGGTCCCTTTTATATCTTTGCCCTCTCACCCTAAACCTATGCCCTCAAGTTCTGGACTCTCCCACCCCAGAGAAAATACCTTGTCTATTTACCTTATTCATGCCCCTCATGACTTTATGCATTTCTAGGAGGTCACCTCTCAGCCTCCAACACTCCAGGAAAAACAGCCCCATATAGCTCAAATCCTCCAACCCTGGCAACATTCTTGCAAATCTTTTCTGAACCCTTTCAAGTTTCACAACACCTTTCCAGTAGGAGGGAGACCACAATTGCACACAGTACTACAAAAGTGACCTAACCAATGTCCTGTATAGTCACTGCATAACCTCCCAACTTCTATACTCAAGACCAATAGAGGAAAGTGTAGTAAATGCCTTCTTCACTATCCTATCCACCTGCAAGTCCACTTTAAAGGAACAATGAACCGCATTCCAAGATGGCTTTGTTCAATTAATAGAATTTTGCTATGGACAATTTGTATATAATTCACTTTGTAATACAAAATCATGCCTAGTCATAATAGGGTATCCAACTGCTTCTTCAAACAAGCCACCTCTAACTTACACCATCATGGACTCTGTACAATCTCATCACCTGAGGGAATTGCATAAGCACGAAGAAAACTGTGAAGTTTTTTCAGAACTATGAAAGGTATTGAACAAAGGAATCCTGGATATCAACCTTGGATTACAAAACTGCATTACTAGATTAATTGGCTCTCATTACACAAGAATTATTGTATTCTGTAAAATGTTTTGAACATCTGCCTCTACTTAGCTTTACAACCAAAAGTCTTCATATTGTACTGAGCTGCTTTTTTATATATCCAGCTACCTTTTAAATCATTAGTCCCAACAACTTCACATAGCAGTGATTCTGATAAATGATTTTAAATAATCTGCTTCTTTGCCAATTAGCATCTTACTGGAAGAACTAATTTTGCTTCAGTCAGATCAGGTTGACTGCTATTAGCATATCTTTATTGTTGACTTCTGAGTTCCTCTTTTGTTGCTCCATTACATCACTAAAGCTCAAATTGTTTACAATATTCTAAGCATTACCATTGTAATGAATCAGTTAGGTAGGAATAAAATAACTTCTTGCTAATCTGAATAATGTTGATGGACTCCTGTGTTTAATTATCCTTGTTGATTTGATATTTTCAATAGGAGTTAATAACCTCTGCTACTTCATTGCATTTGCTACCCGATTAATCTAAGTCACTGTAATACTGACCCGACAATTTAATATTTGTAGCCCTTCACTTTCCGACGTTGATGGAATACGATAGGAACATTGGCGATCTGATTTCTGAATTCATGCTTATCAGTATATTTCATAATATTAGAATAGTTTCTTGTACATTATTGCTAGCTATATGTGGCTAATTATGAATCCAGGTGTGGCTGATTGCAATTCTGGTTAGTAAATAAAGAATGGACAGTTGTTGTTTCACATGTCATACCTGTGTACTTGAATCATGTTGCTATTGCTTTGTTGTAAAGTGTTAAGACAAAAGAAGGTTGTTTGATTGTTGTGTGCTACTCTCGTTGTAACTGACTGGCTGTAGGTGACAAATAAATTTATACATGTAAAGTGCATTGTTCTGTATAGAAACTGCTTTTTGCTAAAAGTGGACTTTGCTAAAACAGCATTGGCATGGCCATACCTACAACCAGTCAGCAATTTCTATTGAACTCTAAGAAGACAACTAACCTCTGAATGCTAATAAATTATATAACCATTATCGGGAAATCATTGCTTTTTAAAAATCTATTCTTTCCCTGAATGTGTGTGTTCTTGACCAGGCCAGCATTTATTGCCCACCCCTAGTTCCCCTTAAGAATGCAGTGATGATCTCCCTTTTTGGGCTGCTGCTGTACACATGGTAATAGGAAAAGGTTACCTGGATCTTGTCTCAGTCACAGTGAATGGCTTCAGTATCTGTGGATATGAATAGTTCTGAACATAGTGCAATCATCCCAAATTATGCCTTACGATAGAGGGGAGATAATTGATTGTGGGGCTGAAGTTGGTTAGATCAAGATGCACTTCCTGAAAAAGTGGGCCTGAGGTGATTGACCTCCATTAACCACAGCAATTTTCCTTTGTGCTAACTTGACTCAAACATGCAGAGAATTTTCTCCTGATCTTCATTGATTTCAAATTTACTGGTGCTTCTTGATACTATATTCAGATAAATACACTGATGTTGACAACTAATACTGTCACTTCACCTCTGCACTTCAACTCTTGTCTGTTTGGACCAAGGCTATAAAGCTGTGTCCTGGCAGAGCCCAAACTGTGTGTCAGTGAGCAGATTATTTCTATGTAAGTGTTACTTAATAACACAAGCAATGTCATCTTCCATCAGAAGTCAAAAGAGAAATTGCTGGAAAAACCCAGCAGGTCTGGCAGCATCTGTAGAGAGAAAGCAGAGCTAAAGTGACCCTTCTTTAACAGGGTCTGATTTTTATTTCTCAATTTCAGCATCTGCAGTTCTTTAAGGTTTTTTTTGTTTAGGACCTCTTCTATCACTTTACCAATGATGAAGGCCATTGATCGATATAATTGGATTTGCCCTTTTTTTGTGTGGACAAGACATTGCTGGGCAATTTTCCACATTGTTGGATAGATGTTGGTTTTGAAACTGTACTGAAATAACTTGGCTAGGATTGTAGCTTGATCTGGAGCACAGTTAGAATTAGAATTAGGTTTTATTGTCATGTATACTCAAGTACAGGGATACATGAGTACGGTAAAAAGTGTACAAAGTTGCCATTTCCAGCTCCATCTTAGCTACAAAGGTGCCTAGATACAAAACTTTAGTTATGCATTAGAAAAATGAAGAAATAAAGTTAAAATTTCAGCATTACAGTCTTTCTGCTCTGTCTGCTCTTATTTTTTTCTCTCTTTCTCTGCTTTAGATGAGTCCGTGCTAGGCTTCACCCTGAGGCCCGAAGCAAGTCTTTAGTACTGTTGCCAGAATGTTGTCATGACCCATCACGTTGCAGTATCCAGTGTCTCCAAGTGTTTCTTGATAGCATGTAGAGTAAATTGGATTGGCTTAAGATTGACATCTGTAATGCTGGGGACCTCCAGAACAAGAGTGAGAAGGATTGTTCACTTGGTACGCTCACCTGACCTGCTGTGCTCTTCCAGCACCACACTCTCTCCTCCTTCCAAGATCGCAATTTCCCTTCCCACATGTTTGATGATGCCCTCCAGTGCATCTCCTCTACTTCCCACACCACTGCTCTTGAGCCCCACCCCTCTCAACACAAGGACAGAAACCCCCCGGTCCTCACCTTCCACCCCACCAACCTCTGCATATATCACATCATCTTCCACCACCTTCAAACGGACCCCACCACCAAAGTAATATTTCCCTCCCCACCCCATCTCCTCCCTCCCTCTCTCTCTCTCTCTCTCTCTCTCTCTCTCCTGGCACCTTCCCTGCCACCGCAGGAAGTGTTTAAAACCTGCGCCCACACCACTCCCCTCACATCAGTCCAAGGCCCCAAAGGATCCTTCCACATCCGACAGACATTTACCTGTGCCTCTACCAATGTCATCTACTGTATCCGTTGCACTTGATGTGATCTCCTTTAGATCGGGTAGAGGGGACGCCGCCTTGCGGATCGTTTCAGAGAACATCTCTGGGACACCCGCACCAACCAACCCCACTGCCCCCTGGCTGAACACTTTAACACCCCCGCCCACTACGTAAAAGCATGCAGGTCCTGGGCTGCCTACACCACCAAACCATTGCTACCTGAAAGAAGAACACCTCATATTCCGTCTTGGGACCCTGCAACCACACTGGATCAATGTGGATTTCAACAGTTTCCTCATTCTCCCCACCCCCCCTAACATTATCCCAGTCCCAAGCCTCCAACAGTGCACTGCTCTCCTGACCTGTCCATCACCATTCCTATCTATCCACTCCATCCCCTATCTGACCTGTCACCTTCTCCCTTCCCTTCATCTATCTATCGCATTCTCAGCTACCTTCCCCCCCAACCCCACTCCCCTCCCATTTATCTGTCAGCCCCCGACCTACAAGCCTCATCCCTAATGAAGGGCTTATG
Source organism: Chiloscyllium plagiosum (assembly GCF_037043375.1). Lineage (NCBI taxonomy): Eukaryota > Metazoa > Chordata > Chondrichthyes > Orectolobiformes > Hemiscylliidae > Chiloscyllium > Chiloscyllium plagiosum. Next base: position 104,352,049 of record NW_028270144.1, on the reverse strand, counting down.
CTCAAAACATCAATTCTCCTGCTCCTCGGATGCTGCCTGACCTGCTGTGCTTTTGCACCACCGTGCTCTTGACACTGTTCACTTGGTACTCATGGTTGAAGATACTTGCAAATGCTTCGCCTTTATCTTTTGCATAGAAATGTTGGGTACCTTCCATCTTGAGAATAAAGGTATTTATAGAGCCTTCTCCTCTACCATCTTTCATGATTGGAATGTCAAGAGTGCAGAGTTAAGGTCTATCTGTTGGCAGTTGGATTACTTAGCTCTATTGCTTCCTGTTTCCACAGTTTGGTTTACAAGTTGTTCCTTGTTGTAGCTTCGCCAGTTTAACATGTCATTTTGGTATGTCTGTTGCTCTTCCTGGCAAGTCTTTGTGCATTTTTCTATTGAAGTAGGGTTGATCCTCTGCTTGAAGGTAATCGTTATTCTAGGCCACGAGGTTACAGATTTGTTTGAATACAAGTCTGCTGCTACTGCTAACCCTCAGTATCTTAGAGTCATAGAGATGTACAGCAGGAAAAGACTTTGCTTATTTACTCTATCCATGCCCCTCATAATTTTGTAAACCTCTATAAGGTCACCCCTCAGCTTCAGGGAAAACAGCCCAGCCTGTTCAGCCTTTCCCTTCAGTCCAACCCGTCCATGCAGACCAGGTATCCCAACCCAATCTAGTCCCACCTGCTAGCACCCGACCCATATTCCTCCAAATCCTTCCTATTCATATACCCATCCAAATGCCTCTTAAATGTTGCAATTGTACCAGTCTCCACCACTTCCTCTGGTAGCTCATTCCATACACGCACCACCCTCTGTGTGAAAAGGTTGTCTCCTCTTATATCTTTCCCCTCTCACTCTAAACCTATGCCCTCTAGCTCTGGACACCCCGACCCCAGGGAAAAGACTTTGCCTATTTACCCTATCCATGCCCCTCATAATTTGCTAAACCTCTATAAGGTCACCCCTCAGCCTCCGACGTTCCAGGGAAAACAGCCCCAGCCTGTTCAGCCTTTCCCTATAGCTCAAATCCTCCAACCTGGCAACATCCTTGTAAATCTTTTCTGAACCCTTTCAAGTTTCACAACATCTTTCCGATAGGAATTGTGGGTTTTATTTTGATTTGCTAGGTCTGTTCAAAATATTTCTCATATGATGGGTAGTGGTGCAGCAGAGGGTATCCTCATTGTGAAGCTGAGGCTTCATCTATGTCAATTAGATGTTTTTCCCTCTTCTTGGTTCTTTTGTTACCTGCGGCAGATCCAATCTTGCAACTGTTATCTTTTAGGACTGGGTCAGTTCAGTCACCAGAGGTGCTATGAGCATTACCTTTTAACAGACATTGAAGCCTCCCACTCAAGTACATTCTGTGCTCCTGCCATTGTGTGTTTCTTTTAGTTGGTGTTCAACATGGAGGATAACTGATTGATTCATCGGTTGTTGGGTGGTTGGTTGGGGAGGAAGGGAATAGGTGGTAATCAGAAGGAGATTTTCTTGCCCATTGACTTAATAACATGAGACTTTGAGGGTTCTAGACATATTGAGGACTCTGGTGTGACAGGGCATACCCAGCGATCGTGATGATGGTGATGGTGTAAGCAATGATTCATTTGAGTGTGACTATATCAGGCTATCGCAAGGCGACAGCTCTCTGAATTTAGGCACCAGCTAGCAAATATTAGTAAGGAGGTCTTTGTAAGGCCAAAACTATTGGATTTGCTGTTATTGTTTTCCCTCCTAAATAAATGCTAGGCAACCCATCTGATTTCACTTCTTTTAGACACTTATAGTAGTTAGATCCAACTGAGTGGCTTTTAGTTTATATTAGAGAGCATTTAAAATACAAATGTATATCTAGAATCAACATGTAGATCAGGCCAGATAAGGATGGCAGATTTCCTTCTCTGTAGTCTATCTCCAAATACAGTGACATTGCATTCAAATCGAATCTATGATGTTGCTACTCATAGTGACAGCAGCAGTTGACCACCTCCACAAGACATATGTCCCTGTGGAATTTCATTATTTACAATCACACCCTAATAAGCTATTCTTTAATGATTATGTTCTGCTTTCTACTGTTAAACCAATTTTCAATCTAATTTGCATCTGCCATTATCTCTCATTAACCTTCATTTTTTGAAGTTTTTTGAAAACCCAAATGTATTGCACCCATCATACACAAACTTAGTTTACTCTGAAGTCTTTTTGACGTTCATCAGTCAAGTTCTGTTGCTTCAAACATTATCATTATCATAAAAATGTATTCCAGTGTTTCCAGTGTTCCAATGGATGTACCTACACTTATATGGACCGCAGTATTTCAAGAAGGTGGCTCATTACCACTTTCTCAAAGACATTTATGGATGGGCAACAAATGGGCAATCATACTGGCAATGGCTATATTTCATAGGTGCATTTAATATGTAGTTGGGAAAGACTGGTGCTGAAAGTAAAGCATGCAGTATAACTGATTGATTGCTCTCCTCATTATATTTAATGGATAAATGTAGAGTAATGGGGTAGGGAATGGGTCTAGGTGGGTTGCTGTCCGGAGGTTCGGTGTGGACTTGTTGGGCTGAAGGGCCTGTTTCCACACTGTAGAGGTTCTATTTTTAAAAAACCTGCTGGTCACAAATTCCATCTTATATCTCACCAATATGCTGATGAAAACAACAAAATACTTCTGTTACTTTCTAACACCTTCCAGTCTTTAGTAGTGTGAATTGCTACTTGCCCTTATTCCTTCCAGATGTAGTTTATTTATCAGCATTTTATATTTCTATGAATTTTCATACGCATGTACATTTTTATTATGCTGTTGTAGATTTTGATTGGATGGAAATTGCAAGAATACATCAAAACACTAAAGTTTTCTTATTATAGTTACACATATGTTGGAAATAATGGAAATATAAGAATTGAAATGATTTGTTCTTGGTCTCTAGTATAGAAATTAATAAAGTCCTGAAACTTGAGAAGGACTTCTATCTATTAATATTCATGCTGTTAACAGTGACTAACATTTACTTAGTATCGTCCCCTTTAATCCATCCCAACCGTTCCAGTTTATATTCATTGGTACTGTACCAGGGAGTGTCAAATGTAACTTTTTTGTAAATTCTAAATTATTAAAAAGTTTGTATAAAGATTGTAGCTCAAGTACCGGTTGTCGTTTGCAATGGGCATGTTCGCTGAGCTGGAGAGTTGATTTGCTAACGTTTCGTCCCCTGTCTAAGTGACATCTTCAGTGCTTTGGAGTTTGTGAAGCGCAGCTGTACCATGTCTTCTGAAATTTAATTGATTCAGTTTCTGCTGCTTTTGGTTGTTCATTGTAGTGGTTGGTAAATTGGGTCTAGGTCACTGTGCTTGTTGATGGAGTCCATGGCTGAGTGCTATTCTTCTAGAAATTCTCTGGCTGTCTTATGTTTAGCTTGTCCTATGATCATTGTGTTGTCCCAGTTGAATTTGTGGTCCTTGTGTGTGTGTGTGGCTACTAAGTACTAGGTCATGACATTTAGTGGCAAGTTGGTGTTTGTGTCCACGGATTGCTAGTTGTCTGCCTGTTTATCCTATATGGTGTTTTGTGCAGTCTCTGCATGGAATCCTGTAAAGGATTAGATTAGTCTTACACATGGTAGGTTATAGGGTCTTTTATCCTGGTGCGTTGTTGTCTGAGCGTGGCTGTCAGTTTATGGGCTGTCTTGAACCTGAGAAATCGGTGAAGTCTGGCTGTCAGTTCTGAGACATTTCTTATGTAAAGTAGCATGGCTAGTGAGTTAGGTCGTGGCATGTCCTCATCACGTTGTGTATCTGTTAGGCACCCGCAGATGAAGTTGCAGGGATATCCATTCTTGGCAAATACTCTGTAGAGGTGTTCTTCTTCCTTTTGTAGGTTGCGAGTGCTGCTGTGTGTTGCAGCCCTTTTGAACAGTGTCCTAATGCAGCTTCTCTTGTGTGTGTTTGGGTGGTTGCTGTAGTAATTCAGGACCTAGTTGGTATGTGTGGCTTTCCTGTACACTTTTGTGGTATATTCACCATTCTGTGTTCCTTGTACTATCACATCCAGGAATGGGTGTTGATTGTTGGTTTTCTCCTCTCTTAGAAGTCAGATCCCTGTGGGTTGATAATCCGATGTGTGTTCTCGATTTCTGTTCTCTTAAGGATAACAAATGTTTCGTCTATGTGCCTTATCCAGAGTTTGGGTTGGATTTGTGGTAGGGTTGTTTGTTCCACTCATTGCGTCACTGGTTCTGCTATGAGCCCAGAGATGTGTGAGGCCATAGATGTTCCATTGATCTGTTCATATTTTTGGTTGTTGAATGCGAAGTGTGTCGGCAAACACAGGTCGAGTAGTTTGAGTATGCATCCCTTGTTGATAGGTTCCCCGTCGTGTTATCCGTTCTGCTTGTCCAGGGGGTTGGCTATTGTCTGTCGGACTAGAGTTTTGTCAATTGAAGTGAATAATACTGTTACATCACATGAGATCATTGTTATTTCCTTTGTCTATGTTTATGTTCTTGATGTTGTCTAGGAATTCTTGTGATGATTGTATGGGGTGTTTGAAACTGCTGATAAGATGTTTTAGTTTTTTGGGGGTTCTTTTGCCAGATTATGTGATGGCGTTTCTGGGAGTGCCACAATGGGTCTAAGTTTGAATGTCTAGTTTGTGTACTTTGGGTAATCCGTAAAAATTTAGGGTTTTGTTGCTTTCTGGTTTCATCCTTTGTAGGTCAATCCTGGCTTTCGGTCCGTGTTTTTGAAGGTTCCATAATGTGGTGTTTATTCTACTGGCTAATTGTGGAGTGGGGTCACACTCCCTCTGTAGGTAGGTGTCGGTATCTGCAAGTCGGTATCATAGGACTGGGGTGTATAAAGTTAAAAATTATACAACACCTGGTCATAGTCCAGCAGGTTTATTTGGAAGCACTGGCTTTCGGGGGCTGCTCCTTCATCAAGTGGACTATAACCTGGTGTGATTTTTAACTTCATAAAATCATACAATCCATACAACGTGGAAACAGGCCCTTCAGCCCAGTAAATCCACACCGACCCTCCAATGAGTATCCCACCCAGACATTACTCTACATTACCCCTGACTAATGCACCCAACCTACACATCCCTGTAGTTTCTCTGCTTTCTGAATATATTCGGTCTTGTCCATGATAACTGTCATTCTGCCATTGTCCACTGGTACTGTGATTATGCTCCTTGCCATTTTTGAGTGTTTAAATTATTAAACAGCTTTAACAGAAATTAACTAATCACAGGCCCCACAACGGAAGTAAAAAACAGAATTTGCTAGAAATCTCAGCATGTCTGGTGGCATCTGTGGAGAAAAATCGCATTTAGCATTTCAAGTCCAGTGCCTCTTCTTTAGAAATGTTCCTCCAGCAATTTGCAGCATCCTTAGTTCTTTGTTTTATTTTATACACTTAAATGGCATGGCATTGTTAGTCAAGGATGGTATTTCAGTGGCAGAAAGGACTTTTGAGGACTCATCTACTGAGAGAGTATAGGCTGAGGTTGGAAACAGGAAAGGAGAGGTCACCCTGTTGGGAGTTTTCTATAGGTCTCTGAATAGTTCAGAGATGTAGAGGAAAGGATAGCAAAGATAACTCTGGATATGTTCATTGTTATGTGGGACTTTAACTTTCCAAATATTGACTGGAAATACGATAGTTCAAGTACTTTAGAAGTACTTTAGTTTTTATCCAGTGTGTGCAGGATGGTTTCCTGACACAGTATGTAGATAGGCCAACAAGGAGCGAGGCCAGATTGGATTTGGTACTGGGTAATGAACTTGGCCAGGTGTTAGATTTGGAGGTAGGTGAGCACTTTGGTGATAGTGACCACAATTCGGTTATGTTTATTTTAGCGATGGAAAGGGATAGGTATATAATGCAGGGCAAGAGTTATTGCTGGCGGAAGGGCAATTATGATGAGATTAGGCAAGATTTAGAATGCATAGAATGGGGAAGGAAACTGCAGGGGATGGGCACAATTGAAATGTGGAGCTTATTCAAGGAACAGCTACTGCATGTCCTTAATAAGTATGTACCTGTCAGGCAGGGAGGAAGTGGTTGAGTGAGGGAGTTCGAGGTTTACTAAGGAAGTTGAATTGCTCATCAAGAAGAAGAAGGCAGCTTATATTAGGATGAGATGTGAAGGTTAAATTATGGCTCTTGAGAGTTCTAAGCTAGCCAGGAAAAACCTAAAGAGAGACCTAAGAAAAGCGAAGTCATTGGCAGATAAGATTAAGGAAAATCCTAAAGCTTTCTGTAAGTATATCAGGAATAAAAGAATGACGAGAGTAAGATTAGGGCCTGTCAAGGACAGTAGTGGGAAGTTGTGTGAAGATTCTGAGGCGAAAGGAGAAGTGCTGAATGAATATTTTTTGTCGGTGTTCACACATTGTTGTTGAGGAGAATGCTGAGATACAGGCTACGAGACTAGATGGGATTGAAGTTCACAAAGAGGAGGTGTTAACAATTTTAGAAAGTGTGAAAATAGATAGGTCTCCTGATCCAGATGGGATTTACCCTAGGATTCTCTGGGAAGCCAGCAAAGAGATTGCCGAACCTTTGGCTTTGATCTTTATGGCATCATTGTCTACAGGAATAGCACCAGAAGACTACTGTCCCCTTGTTCAAGAAGGGGAGTAGAGATAACCCTGGTAATTATACACCAGTGAGTCTTACTTGTGTGTGTAAGGTTTTGGAAAAAGTTATAAGAGATAGGATTTATAATCATCTGGAAAGGAATGTGTTGTGAAAGGTAGGTCATGCCTCACAAACCTTACTGAGTTCTTTGAAAAAGTAACCAAACAGGTAGATGAGGGTAAAGCGGTTGATGTGGTATATATAGATTCAGTTAGGCCTTTGATAAGGTTCCCCAAGGTAGACTATTGCACAAAATATGGAGGCATGTGATTGAGGGTGATTTAGTGGTTTGGATCTGTAATTGGCTAGTTGAAAGAAGATAGAGGGTGGTGGCTAATGGGAAATGTTCATTCTGTAGAGTCATAGAAATGTACAGCATGGAAACAGACCCTTCGGTCCAAATCGTCCATGCCAACCAGATATCCCAACCCAATTTAGTCCCACCTGCCAGCACCTGGCACATATCACTCCAATTCCTTCCAGTTCATATACCCATCCAAATGCCTTTTAAATGTTGCAATTGTACCAGCCTCCTCCACTTCCTCCAGCAGCTCATTCCATACATGTGTGGAAAAGGTTGCCGCTTAGGTCCCTTTTATATCTTTCCCCTCTCACCCTATACTTCTGGACTCCCCCATCCCAGGAAAAAGACTTTGTCTATTTATCCTATCCGTGCCCCTCATAATTTTGTAAACCTCTATAAGGTCACCCCTCAGCCTCCAACACTCCAGGGAAAACACCCCCAGCCTGTTCAGCCTCTCCCTGTAGCACAATACCTCCAACCCTGGCAACATCCTTGTAAATCTTTTCTGAACCCTTTCAAGTTTCACATCATCTTTCCGACAGGAAGGAGACCAGAATTGCACGCAATATTCCAACAGTCGCCTAACCAATGTCCTGTACAGCCGGAACATAACCTCCCAACTCCTGTACTCAATACTCTGACCAATAAAAGAAAGCATACCAAACGCCTTCTTCACTATCCTATCTACCTGCGACTCCATTTTCAAGGAGCTATGAACCTGCACTCCAAGGTCTCTTTGTTCAGCAACACTCCTTAGGACCTTAACATTAAATGTATAAGTCCTGCAAAGATTTGCTTTCCCAAAATGCAGCACCTTGATTGATCTGAATTAAACTCCATCTGCCACTTCTTGGCCTTTTGGATGATCTGGTCCAGATCCTGTTGTAATCTGAGGTAACCCTCTTCGCTGTCCACTACACCTCCAATTTTGGTGTCATCTGCAAACTTACTAACTGTGCCTCTTATGCTCGCATTCAAATCATTTATGATTAGATTAGATTACTTAGATTAGATTAGATTACTTACAGTTGGATCAGGCCCTTCGGCCCAACAAGTCCACACCGACCCTCTGAAGAGCAACCCACCCAGACCGATTCCCCTACACTTACCCCTCACCTAACACTATGGGCAATTTAGCGTGGCCAATCCACCTAACCTGTACATTTTTGGATTGTGGGAGGAAACCGGAGCACCCGGAGGAAACCCACGCAGTCACGGGAAGAATGTGCAAACTCCACACAGAGTCGCCTGAGGTGGGAATTGAACCCGGATCTCTGGCGCTGTGAGGCAGCAGTGCTAACCACTATGCCACCTTGCCGTCCATGTAAATGACAAAAAGTATAGGACCCAGCACCGATCCTTGTGGCACTCCACTGGTCACAGGCCTCCAGTCTGAAAAACAACCCTCCACCACCACCCTCTGTCTTCTCCCTTTGAGCCACTTCTGTATCCAATTGGCTAGTTCTCCCTTTATTCCGTGAGATCTAACCTTGCTAACCAGTCTCCCATTGGGAATCTTATCGAACGCCTTACTGAAGTCCATATAGATCACATCTACCGGTCTGCCCTCATTCATCCTCTTTGTTACTTCAAAAAACTCAATCAAGTTTGTGAGACATGATTTCCCATGAAAAAGCCATGTTGAGTATCCCTAATCAGTCCTTGTCTTTCCAAATACATGTATACTTAAAAACAATGACTGTTAATGCTGGAAACCAGATTCTGGATTAGAGTGGTGCTGGAAAAGCACAGCAGTTCAGGCAGCATCCGAGGAGCAGTAAAATTGAAGTTTCGGGCAAAAGCCCTTCATCAGGAGTGAAGTGCTTTTGCCCAAAACGTCAATTTTACTGCTCTTCGGATGCTTCCTGAACTGCTGTGCTTTTCCAGCACCACTCTAATCCCAAATACATGTATATCCTGTCCCTCAGGATTCCCTCCAACAACTTGCCCACCACTGATCTCAGACTCACTGGTCTATTGTTCCCTGGCTTGTCCTTACCACCCTTCTTAAAGAGTGGCACCATGTTAACCAACCTCCAGTCTTCCGGCACCTCACCGGTGACTATCGATGATATAAATATCTCAGCAAGAGGCCTAGCAATCACTTCTCTAGCTTCCCACAGAGTTCTAGGGAACACCTGATCAGGTCCTGGGGTTGTATTCACCTTTATGCCTTTCAAGACATCCAACACTTCCTCCTCTGTAATATGGACATTTAGCAAGGTGTCACTATCTATTTCGCTCCTTTCTATATCTTCCATATCCTTTTCCACAGTAAATACTGATGCAAAATACTTGTTTAGTATCTCCCCCATTTTCTGCGGCTCCACACACAGGCTGCCTTGCTGATCTGTGAGGGGCCCTATTCTCTCCCTAGTTATCCTTTTGTTCTTTATGTATTTGTAAAAACCCTTTGGATTCTCTTTAACTCTATTTGCCAAAGCTATTTCATGTCCCCTTTTTGCCCTCCTGATTTCCCTCTTAAGTATACTCCACTGCCTTTATACTCTTCTAAGGATTCACTTGATCTATCCTGTCTATACCTTACATATGCTTCCTTCTTTTTCTTAACCAAACTCTCAATTTCTTTAGTTATCCAGCATTCCCTATACCTACCAGCCTTTCCTTTCACCCAAACAGGAATATACTTTCTCTGGGTTCTTGTTATCTCATTTCTGAAGGCTTCCCATTTTGCAACTGTCCCTTTACCTGCGAACATCTGCCCCCAATCAGCTTTTGAAAGTTCGTGCCTACTACCATCAGAATTGTCCTTTCTCCAATTTAGAACTTCAACTTTTAGATCTGGTCTCTCCTTTTCCATCACTATTTTAAATCTAATAGAATTATTGTTGCTGGCCCCAAAGTGCTCCCCCACTGACACCTCAGTCATCTGTCCTGCCTTATTTCCAAGAGTAGATCAAGTTTTGCACCTTCCCTGGATGTATTCCCAGGAATATCCTCCCTCAACACAGCTGTAATGCTATCCCTTATCAAAAATGCCACTCCCCCTCCTCTCTTGCCTCCCTTTCTATCCTTCCTGTAGCATTTGTATCCTGGAACATTAAGCTGCCAGTCCTGCCCATCCTTGAGCCATGTTTCTGTAATTGCTCCAATATCCCAGTCCCGTGTTCCTAACCATGCCCTGAATTCATCTGCCTTCCCTTTTAGGCCCCTTGCATTGAAATAAATGCAGTTTAATTTATTAGTCGTACCTTGTCCCTGCCTGGCCTGACTTTTTGACTTGCTTCTGCTCTCAACTGTACCAGCCTCAGATTGATCTCTTTCCTCACTATCTCCCTGGGTCCCATCCCCCTACCATACTAGCTTAAATCCTGCCGAGCAGCTCTAGCAAATTTCCCTGCCAGTATATTAGTCCCCTTCTAATTTAGGTGCAAATCGTCCTACTTGTACAGGTCACTTCTACCCCAAAAGAGATTCCAATGGTCCAAAAACGTGAATCCTTCTCCCATACACCAGCCCCTCAGCCATGCATTCATCTGCTCTATCCTTCTATTCCTGCCCTCACTAGCTCATAGCACCGGCAGTCATCCAGATATTATACTCTTGAGGACCTCCTTTTTAAATTCCTGCCTCACTGTCTGTAATCTCCCTTCAGAATCTCAACCTTTTCCCTTTCTATGTCGTTGGATCCAATATGGACAATGACCTTTTGCTGGCCCCTCTCCCCCTTGACAACATTCTGCACCCTCTCTGAGACATCCTTGATCTTGGCACCACAATAGCAATACACCATTTTGATTTCTCGCTGCTGGCCACAGAAACGTCTGTTGTACCTCGGACTAGAGAGTCCCCTAACACAATTGATCTCTTGGAACCTGATGTACCCCTCATTGCATTAAAGCCAGTCTCAATACCAGAAACTTGGCAGTTCGTGCTACGTTCCCCTATGAATCCATCACTCCCTACATTTTCCAAAACAGCATATTTGTTTGAAATGAGTATAGCCACAGAAGGCTCCTGCACTAGCTGCCTACCTCTCTTACCTTGCCTGGAGTTAATCCATCTATGTGACTGCATCTGAGACTTTCCCTCCTTCCTATAACTGCCATCCATCACATACTGTTGCAAATTCCTCACTGCTTCTAATTGTCTCCCCAACCGATCCATTTGATCTGATAAGATTCGCAACCAACAGCAGTTATTGCAGATATAATCCACAGTAACCCTTAAACTCTCTTTAAACTCCCACATCTAACAAGAAGCGCATATCATTCTACTATTCACTTAGTGGTGGTGTACTGCAAGGATCTGTTTTGGGTCCACTGCTGTTTGTAATTTTTATAAATGATCTGGAGGAGGGTGTAGAAGGATGGGTTAGTAAATTTGTAGATGACACTAAGGTCAGTGAAGTTGTGCATAGTGCTGAAAGATGTTGCAGGTTACAGAGGGACATAGATAAGCTACAGAGCTGGGGTGAGAGGTGGCAAATATTCTTTAATGTAGAAAAGTGTGAGGTGATTCACTTTGGAAGGAACCACAGGAATAGAAAGTACTGGGCTAATGGTAAGATTCTTGGCAGTGTAGAGAAGCGGAGAGATCGGGTGCAAATCTATAGATCCATGAAAGTTGCCATCCAAGTTGATAGGTCTGTTAAGAAAGCATACAGTTTCTTAGCTTTTATTAGTAGAGGGATTGAGTTTCAGAGCTACAAGGTCATGTTGCAGCTATACAAAACACTAGTGCGGCTGCACTTGGAGTATTGCGTGCATTATAGGGAGGTCACCGCTTAATAGGGAGGATGTGGAAGCTTTGGAAAGGGTTCAGAGGAGATTTACTAGGATGTTGCCTGATATGGAGGGAAGGTCTTATGAAGAAAGGCTGATGGACTTGAGGGTATTTTCATGAGGGAGAAGAAGGTTGAGAGGTGACTTAATTGAGACATATAAGATAATCAGAAGATTAGATAGGGTGGACAGTGAGAGCCTTTTTCCTCATGTGGTGATAGCTAGCACAAGGGGACATAGATTTAAATTGAGGAGTGATAAATATAGGAGAGATGTCAGGGGTAGTTTCTTCCCTCAGAGGAGTAACGGCATGGAACTCATTGCCTGCAACAGTTGGAGACGTGCCAACTTTAAACGCATTTAAATGGTCATTGGATAAACATATGGATGAAAATGGAAGAGTGTTGTTTAGATAGGCTTCCGATTGATTCCACAGGTCGGTACAATATCGAGGGCCGAAGGGCCTGTACTGTGTTGTACATGCGCTGTTCTAAATGTTTATTGTCTGGGACTGCTCCATACAACAGTCCACCCCAGATCCCTCCAGGAAAGAAGGTGGACCCCCTCACTACGATTCCACTGGCGATTCCTGCTGCTGAATGCTAGAATATTACACCAAGGTATATCTAGGGGTCAGGAAAGGGTGGAAAGTGGAGTGTTTTTTATAGATTCCCTACAGTGTGGAAACAGGCCCTTTAGCCCAACGGGTCCACACCGACCCTCCGAAGGGTAACCCATCCAGACCCATTTCCCCCTGACTAATGCACTATGGGCAATTTAGCATGACCAATTCACCTGACCTGCACATCTTTAGACTGTGGGAGGAAACGGGGGCACCTGGGGGAAACCCAGGCAGACACGGGTAGAATGTGCAAACTCCACACACAGTCGCCCGAGGCTGGAATCGAACCCAGGACCCTGGTGCTGTGAGGCAGCAGTGCTAACCACTGAGCCACCGTGCCACCCCAGGATCAGGCTCGACTCCTTCAAAACATTTTTAAGCAGGTAGCCCAGACCCTAACTTTGCGATTTGTTTTAGGTAAGTGTATAGTGGATATTCCCGAAATGAATTGGCTGGTCTGACTGCCAAATTTTAAACGAACAGAATTTATTTACAAAGTTATGGAATGAAGCACAAAGAACAGAAAATAGAATACAGTGTAACGTATCCTATCCCAAAAACCCGACAGACTATCCCAACTTAATGATGCTGTTCCAAAAATACTTGGAGCAGTTCCAATAAACACATCCCTTAGCACAAATAGTAACAATGAAACAAATCAGGGCTTAAAAGCTTGAATTTAGAGAGAGAGAGAGAGAGTGTACCCGGCTGGACTTGCCCCAGCAGTCTTTCTTGATGCAGTGCTGCTGAACTGAATCAAAAACACTAAACTGAGGCCAACTACGCAGCTAGCTGGCCATTTCCCTTTGATTATACCAGTTTTTTTTAAAGAAATGAAAGCCTGAGGCCGGAGGCATTATCTGTTGGGGGTAAACAAAAAAGGCTCTGATAAACCTTTCAATTGGAGACTGGCCAATTACCCCCTCTCTGGGGAAAAAAACTCAAGGGCGTAGTAACCTTGTAAAAAGACCAGCATTGTGACAGGAGAATATGTACCATAAGACCCTACAGAAAATGCCACTGCTCAGTTTTAAAGAGCACAAAAGGAACTTCCTTGAGCCAGCTCAAGTGTGGAACACAGGATCCTGAGGGAGGGTTTGTTTGTGGGGTCACTGTCTGGGGTCCAGCTAGACAGGTGCCAGTTCATCTGGAAGCTCACTGCACACGTGAGCTGTGAGGGTTTCTTGTTCATTCTTAAGGCAAGTACCATATCATGATCGCTTTGGTCACGTATCAGACATTAACAAAAGCCTTAAAACGGCTAATTACATGGTCATCTTCCAACCCACATCTCCACCATCCAAATACATCCCAAAATCAGGTCACTGCAGCATTCTGAGCCCTTCATCCATCTAAAGCCCAGTGGCAGAAAGCCTCATCTCTGAGCAGCTGGTTCTTTATGACTGTCGCCACCCCCAATGGAGGGCGAGCCTGGTTTTGATTTTTGAAAATCTGGTCATCCTAGCTAGACTATTTGCTGCCTGGTTTACTTTCATTGGTGTCTGAGGAATGTTTTGCGGTTATGCATTTTATATGTACTAGCGAGAGCACATTGATTTAATTTAGATGTAGAAATCCTGGAAGCCTACCATTGGTATGTGCCAGCTGCCTTAACTTCTAATTGTGAGTTCAAATTTAGAATGGTTTTATTTCTGGACCTGAGTCCATTGACCTCTTTATATTACAGCACTAATGCTTCGGATTGCTCTTATTATAACAACAAAGGAGTCAGGAAGCACCATAAAATTAGATTACTTAGATTAGATTACTTAGTGTGGAAACAGGGCCTTCGGCCCAACAAGTCCACACCGACCTGCTGAAGCGCAACCCACCCAGACCCATTCCCCTACATTTACCCCTTCACCTAACACTACGGGCAATTTAGCATGGCCAATTCACCTAACCTGCACATTTTTGAACTGTGGGAGGAAACCGGAGCACCCGGAGGAAACCCACTCAGACACTGGGAGAATGTGCAAACTCCACACAGTGGCCTGAGGCGGGAATTGAACCCGGGTCTCTGGCGCTGTGAGGCACCTTGCCGTCCACGTTGTTCAAATCTCCAACAGGGACTGAAGTTTTAATACTGATAATTTTTAGATTGAATTTCTGGTTTATTTTAAAAAGCCACGTGTTCCATCACTCTCACTTGGGTTGAGGGGGGACTTATGGGGAGGAGTATAAATTGTTTAATTTTTGCAGTGGTTTAAATGGTTGCGTCTCTGTTACAGCCATTCTAATGGAATCTGCCATGTAACCAAACATAGGGCAGTTTTCACTGCAGCCATGGATCTCACATGTTACCATTTCAGAACTGAGGAGTTCCTTAGTAGCTGCCGTCATCGTATTTACTAAGGTCAATGAGCGCTATTCTGACATAAATATTTTAAATGGCATGTAGACAGAGTCTGCTGCTGTTTACATTAGAGAACGATGTCCCATTTCACCTTTCGCGTTCTCGGTGCATAAAACTTGCTGTATTAGGAAAATTGTTTAACGTGCCAGAGATAGCAAATTCATTCACATGTGCAATGTGTATGTGCTAAGAAGGCTAGTCGGAAAAATACATATAATTAGAATTGTGGGAATATTTTATTTTCCATTTTAAAATCACAATGTGGCAAAGTACTGATTTAGTGCCAGTCTCCATTAAAGACAGGCTTGAAAGGAAAGAACTGAAAATTTAATCATAGAATCCCTACAGTGTGGAAGCAAGCCATTTGGCACACCGAATCCACACCAACCTTTCAAAGAGCACCCCACCCAGAATCATGCCCTACTCTATCCTGTAACCTGCATTTCTAATGTTCAATCTACCTAACCTGAACATCTTTAGACACTAATAAGGTATACTTAAATGCTATATGTTCTTAATTTTATGTAAGTTTTTTTAGTTACTTGATAGTAATCTATAATCTCTAAAAAGCACAAACTAGCAGACTATTACTTCACTGACATGTTCTCATTCATAGCATATCACCTATTACTGATAATTTAGAATTATTCATCAGCTTCTCTGTTGTACGTCCTATTTTCAGCACAATAATTATGAAATGGCAAGCAGCTCAATGAGTGATTCAGTAATAATATCTATCCTTGAATTTTTGTTAAAATCTATAAGTAAAGAAAACACTAGCGTAAACAAAAGCAAAAACCTGTGGCTGCTGGAGATCGGAAATAAAAACAAAGTGCTGAAGAAACTCAGTAGGTCTGGCAGTGTCTGTGGACAAAGAAAAAATTAACGTTTTGAGTTCAATGACTCCGCTTCAAAAATGTTCCAAAATTCTGGATGCTGCCAGACTTGCTCAGTTTCTCCAGCACTCTTTTAAAAAAAAGACTGACATAAGACTCAACACATTGTGAAATGCATTGAAGCAATGCTGATTGCAATTCATTGAAGCTGAATGAAATTACACACCAGGACTGGCTGTGGGATGGAATGCGCAGAGAACTATTTATTGAACTGGTGCTTCTTTCATGGGATGGGGGGAGGGGGTTTAGGGGTGGTGACGGTGGTGTGGGTGCTGATTAGGAAAAAGTTAAAATACTTAAGCCTTGACATAGCAGGCATGGATAACATTTTCAGAGAAAGTTCTGAAATTATTATTGTAGATTTGTGAGTAAAACGTTATTACTTTTGAGTCAAACTCTGTCCTTACATTAACCAACAGCCAGCTAAGTGATAATAACAGTGATCCAGCTTATTGTGAACTAAGCAGGAAAATCAGTGGCAGACATCACAAAATAGAGTGGGGAGGTGCAAGATGCTCAAGTACCTGGAGTGTCTCAATCTTAACTTACCCACTGTGTCTTTCACCCTTTCATGGATTCATCAAAACCCTTTCTCACTGCTTTGTTCTTTGTCTTGCTGCTGCCTTTAATCCTTTCCCCGCAGTGCTGTCTCTTTGAATCTTTACTGCCAATGATCAAGTGGCTTATTTCACAAATTTTCTACATCAGTGGTTTACTGTGTGATTTGAAAATTAAAGCATGAGACGAGGTCAAAATGGGTGAATGCTACACCTGCTGTGTTTGACTTGACAGGCCTGATTAAGAAATGACGCTAATTCATCTTCAGATATACAGACACACTTTAACAAATAGGAAATGCTAGAAGGAAGAGAATTCATCTTGAACAGTATTTATTGTGGGAACTTAAATATTAAGCTACTTTCAATAGGGAAATAAATTATTTCTGAACAGTATTCTGAACATTTTGCAGTGCATTTTAGGTTCACCTTGTATCTTAGTGTTAACAAGTGCCATATACTTTCAAATATTATCACATAATGTATTGAGTTTATGTAAAAATGAATGTAATAATCAATTTTGCATCACTCAAGCTAGACTAGGGGAGTTTTACTGTGTATCTTGCCACTGATTAGCGCTCATTCCTGTGATAGTCATAAATTAATGAATTTAGAAAATTGGGAGGGATGGGAGTGGATTGAACCACCTTTTAAATCTGTATTGATTTTGTGCCAAATGGCAACCTCCTTAATGACGTTGGGAGAAGGAGGAATTTAGATCAAGTTGTTTACACATATAACATTATTGCATTAGTTTGGATGTAGTTTGATTGCTTGTACTATTGAATGGTTTGTAAGGGCAAGTTCAAAAATTCCATTAATGATATGATTTTTCTTTATTTTCTCGTAAGGTATGGACTTTCCTGACTCGGCCAATAACTATGGTCCATCTCTAATTGTTGGAGCATAGTAACGAGTCAACCACATTGCTGTTTGACTCCAGATTAATATAGGCCAAATTAGGTAAAAGTGGCAAATTTCTAAAGGAATTAGTGATCCTGATGAATTTTTAGAATGGTCAACAGCAGTTTGATGGTGGTCATTAGGCTAGCCTTTTATTCCAGATTTTTATTGCATTCACCATATGCCATGACGGGCTTTGAATCCATGTCACCAGAACATAAGCTTGAGGTTCTAGATGACTAATCCAGTGATATTTGTACTATAAGGCCATCTTCCCTCAGCCTTGGAGGTGAGTATCCCTGCTGGGAGCATGAGATTGATAAATTTACTCCACAGTGATGAATTTAGTATATTTTCTGGTGCTGAAAAGTACCAGCAGCAGGATGTCTGAACCTTTCAACCTGTGAAAAGGGTACAGACGTATGTTAGCAACTACGCAATAATGGAAGAACAGGTGGTTTTTGGAAAACGCGCGTAATTAGGGAACGGTATTTTCGAGAACACTTACCTCTGTTTGCAATAGTGCGATTCCAGCGGGGATCAGGGGTTCACATGCTTCGTTCTGCACATGTGCTGATGTCCATGCCGAAATCTCCTCAGCGTTTTGCGCATGCATAATGTGTGCACTAAAGTCTCTGTGCCCTTCTGCATATGCACGATGTTGGTACTGGTCTTCATGGCGATCTGCGCATGCGCGATGTCAGCTGCCAACAGAGGAGCAGCTTTCTGTAAGAGGTATTGTATAGTGAGCAGCATTTTTACATTTTTTAAATGTACTGTGTTAAATTTACTTACATTTTGTTAATAAATTTGATTTCAACCTTCATTCCAGCTGTACTATGCTTCGTATTAGACTTTTGGGTGATTTTTGAGCAATCATGAGTGATTTTTTTGCTGGTCTGCCCCTAACCCCACTTTTCCCACAGGCACCATTATTTACGTTAAGCGTTTTTCTATTAAGCAAGGTTTTGCTGGAATGCAACTACGACGTTACAGGAAAACTACCCATGAATGTGTTTGTTTACTGCAATGTTCTCTAGTCTTTTTAAGAAAAATGTCACTTTTTGAATTTAAATGGAACCCAGGATCTACCCTAAAGAAAGTATAGAATAAACAGTGAATTTTAGAGCTATGAATATATCTAAAACCAAGTACAGAGCTACCTCGATTATCCGAAACGAGATGGGCAGGCACTATTTCATTCGGATAATTGATTATTCAGTTAATTGATTTTGTCTGGGGCTTGGAGTTTTCTGTGAAGTCTGCTCCCCATTCAGGAGACTAGGCAGCAGCACAATGCCTGTGACACCCCGCCTGCTCCCAGCCCACCTCAACCCTGTCTGCCCCAACCCCAGTTCCCCTCTGCCCTGTAAAGGCCAATGTTGCAGAGATTTTCTGGGAAAAGAGGATTTAGAGTTCACTCCTGTGTAGAACTCCAGGGAAAGGGTGGGGGGAGAGAGAGAGGGCAGGAGGTCAGTCATTTAGAGGCAGTGCCTGGACTGTCCAAGACTGTTCTCATAAGCATTTTAGTGAGCTGAGTTCGTTTTTAATGATTGTACCTGCAAACAAAAGACACGATCAGGGTTGAAGCAGCTCTTTGATATAATGTTTTTATCGGGACTTCGAGATCCCCTTTGGACAGTCTGATGTTCGGATAATTGATATTCGGATAATCAAGGTTCCTCTATATAATTAATTATTATTTTTGTCCTCTACTCACCAACTCTCAGTGTGACAGTTGTGACTGTGTATTATCAGCCAAACTCCAGTGCCTTGAAGTATGTGTTGTAACCTGAGATTTCTTGACATATACTGTCCATCAGTGGATATCTGTAGGTG
Organism: Chiloscyllium plagiosum; assembly: GCF_037043375.1. NCBI lineage: Eukaryota > Metazoa > Chordata > Chondrichthyes > Orectolobiformes > Hemiscylliidae > Chiloscyllium > Chiloscyllium plagiosum. The sequence goes on along the minus strand of NW_028270144.1, from coordinate 104,333,170 downwards.
GGTTCAATACTTTGACTTGATTATCTTTCTTTGGGAGAATTCTGTCTCACAGAGGTATGTGAAGCCCAAGTAAGCTTTTCACTTTAAAAGCACACGATGAAAGAAGAGGATATTTCCTCTGATTATGAATTTCCAAAAGTTGCTGTCTGTTGATCTGACTTTGAGCTCAATATCATTTTAGACTTTGCATTTTTCGTAGTAACTATCTCCATAACAACTCCAAACACTTAATGAAATTTTGCAGCTAATTCACCAATATCTAATTGAAAAAATACATTTGAAACAGATATCGCATCCAAAAACTGAAATAACCTTCTGAATTTCTCTGCTACTTCCTCAAGATGTGTACAGAGGTTTTCTTTGACTTGACTTTTTTCTATTATTTTCCCAAAACTCAAAGTGTTGTAGCATTTTACTTTTTATTTGGAAGAGCCACAGACTCAGTTTCAAATTAAATGTATTCACAACACTGATCATATGTGCTGAATCCCTTTCCTTTCCTTCCAGTTTACAGTTCAACTTGTTCAGTTTTGATGTTATTACTGTAAAGAATCCAAAAATGAACAGTCATGCATTGTCTGACAGCGCACTGCACAGTTTGTTCACTGATTTAAGAAAAGTGATCATTACAAGCATAAGATCTAAAAATCTTTGCAGGACCTTCCCTCAACTTAACAACTTCACGTCAGTTTGGAGAATTAGTTCACCGTAGGCATCATCAAGTTTGTTAAGTGAGGATTTAAATAAGTGGTGCTAGTGTTTGAATTGAGTTTACAATCTTAACAGCAACTTCCATCATGTGAAAAAAGTCCATAACTTTTACTCAATACTGTTTGCTGTTGGATTGTACAATGATAATTAACAAAAGCAGAAAAATCAGGATAATTTCTGCAAAATACAATAAAGCCTGCATTTACCCCAAGTATGGTTGGTCACCATCATAGAGTCATAGTGATGTACAGCACAGAAACAGCCTCTTCAGTCCAACTCGTCCATGCCAACCAGATATCCCAACCTAATCTGGTCCCACTTGCCAGCACCTGGCCCATATCTCTCTAAACACTTCCTATTTATATACCCATCCAGATGCCTTTTAAATGTTGTAATTGTACCAGCCTCCACTACTTCTTCTGGCAGCTCATTCCATACACACACCACCCTCAGCATGAAAAGGATGCTCCTTAGGTCTCTTTTATATCTTTCCCCTCTCATCTTAAATCTATGCCCTCATCCCAGAGAAAAGACTTTGTCTATTCATCCTATTCAAGTCCTTTATGATTTTATAAACCTCGGAGGTCATCGCTCAGCCTTCGACACTCCAGGGAAAACAGCCCCAGCCTATTCAGCGTCTCCCTGTAGCTGAAATCCTCCAACCCTTGTAAATCTTTTCTGAACCCTTTTAAGGTTCACAACATCCTTCCGATAGGAAGGAGACCAAAATTGCACGCAGTATTCCAAAAGTGGCCAAACCAATGTTCTGTACAGCCGCAACATGACCTTCCAACTCCTATACTCAATACTCTGACCAATAAAGGAAAGCATACCAAATGCCTTCTTCACTATCCTATCTACCTGTGATTCTACTTTCAAGGAGCTATAAACCATCAGTTGTGATTAAAACAGTTTTCCTGATTGGAATGTCTTTCTCAAGCATGTATGTTTTCAATTAATTGTAAATATCCCTTGTTCCCTCTTCAAAGGCAAATGGGTAGATCCATTTTAGTTACTATGTCTTTAAAAACCCTGCATACACAAACAATCAGCTGGGCTGTATCAGTTATGTTGATGTATTCATTGAGCTACAATGAAAAGCATTCACGGTCCTTCAGATCCTGCTGTAGTTATTGAAAGATATCTTTAGACTAACCCGGAGTTGAATTGAATTGGGATTGTACTCGTCGTGATACTGTGGAAGCACTGTGTGACCTGCCATTTGGATTACCGTTTTTATTTTATATTTGTTCTTAAAGATTTCGAATAAAGAGTCAATAGCCACAGTCGTTGCTTCTTTAACTACTTGACTACCTCTAAACAATTACTTGTGTTTTGCTGTAGATGTCAAATGTGAAATGGTGCTTCAATGTAGGCCTTGCCTGTTGCTGCTGATTCAAAAAGAAATAACTGTTGAGTTTTCAAAGCAGCCTTCAACATCTTGACTTTCTTTGCCAAAAGCATGTTGTTCAGGGGAAAACTCTCCTCAAGTTCACCATGCATCGTTATGTTCTGTCGTTCCAAATTCCCCTTTTTACTTATCAATAAACTTTGTTGACATACTAGGTAAAAGCACTTACCTTTTACTGTTTTGAACAGACATTCATTTCGCACTCTATGTGGAAGTTGCACATTTCTAGTTTCTTCATAGATGGTCCAGATTCATCAGTCATCATTATTGCCTTCACCTTGTAGTTCATAACACCACTCTGACATTGGTCTCGCTGCAGGTTGGACTCTGGAACGTTCAGAATGTTGCTGGCTGTTGAGTTTAAAGACACTGGATGCCACTTCTGTGGTCGCATTTTGTTTTTGGGGTCCTGGTCGTCTTGGATATTGGATGTGGGACGTGACACCATTCCCCATTATTTTTCTTTGTCCTATTAGGCAACTGAAGAAATAAATACTTGCAAGTCTACAGAGATTGGGGAGAGGAGCTGTTCTTGGAGAGAGTCTGTATGCACTTAATGGATTGAATGCTCTCTTATGTTTCAGGTATTGAAATATACACTGTACTTGTTTCACACATCAGTGATTAGTGTATTTCTTATTCATGTGTTTGCATTGTCACCAAAAAAATCTACTTTACCCTCCTATGGTAGGCAATTTTGACCAAACTCAAGCATTATGCAACAAGCTGGCAAACCCTGTTAAGCATATACACTTTTCTGTAGCAGTGCAGCTTCTGGAAATGAAGGTCGTGCAATGATATGATGACTAATGTGTGGCTAGCGAGGGAAAGCAGTGAGATAGACTGTGGAGTCTCTGACAGCCAATGTGTTGGAAGCCGTGGCTGACTGTCTCAGTGTTATAAATTCTTCTATTTTTAACATACAACATGTAAGCCTATGATTGTTTTATGGATCTACTACTTGAAGATGCTCATGGCACTGAACTCAAATGAATGGTTCTCTCAGGAAAACAGGGCCCTTTCCCAAAATTGACCCTTCCAATACTAGCTCTTCCAACCACCCCACTGTTTTTAATGTCTAGTTTTGGAACATATTGTTATGATTTTTGTGTTGAAGATGCAAAATTTTGTGAATGCAGTGAAATATTCTCAATTTTTAAATACAGTGCTGATAGGGTAGTGCAACAATATAGCAGATTATTTTATAGATGAGTAAGTGTAGCATATTCAGATATGCATGCAGTAGGTGGCATTCATGTTATATCATCATATCTGGGGCATATCAGTACATTAGTGTCATTTCAGACTCTGGATGTACATGTATATATTTCATTCTCATATAGCATCTCCTTCTGTCTATCCCAGAGAATTCCAACCTTGAGTGGATAACTTGTTTTCTTTCCTTAAAAGTACCAATTTACATCAGTAGGTTTGTGTTTTTCACCATGTGATTTCCACTCACACCACTACATTGTACATTCATTAATTTCAAATAGCAAAACAATAATTGAAGCATAAGAAACTAATCATCGATGACCTTGTATTCTATTTCTGTCCTTGAACTCCTATTTCTCTGTGGATTGCCTACTTTTTCAATTGAAGTGAGTGAGCTTCGTTGCAGGAGAGGTCAGGATTGCCCATCCCAGCATATCTCTGTCAGGCACATAGGAATGTGGTCTCAATGGAATTAAGTTCTTCATGCCTTCATTACCCTTAGGCCCAACTATTCCAATGTATTTCTGGCTGGTTGCTCACATTCAAGCTTCTGTATGCAGTCATCCAAAACTTCTGTTGTCTGTGTCTTATTTGACACCTCAAATCCCATTCAGCTTCTGTTCACTGACCTACATCAGCTTGTAGTCACCCGGTTACTTGATTTTAAAATTTGCATCCTTGTTTCCAAATGTTGCTGAACAAAGAGACCTTGGAGTGCAGGTTCGTAGCTCTTTGAAAGTAGAGTCGCAGGTAGATAGGATAGCGAAGAAGGCGTTTGGTATGCTTTCCTTTATTGGTCAGAGTATTGAGTACAAGAGTTGGGTGGTCATGTTGCGTCTGTACAGGACATTGGTTCAGCCACTTTTGGAATGTTGCATGCAATTCTGGTCTCCTTCCTGTTGGAAGGATGTTGTGAAACTTGAAGAGGTTCAGAAAAGATTTACAAGGATATTGCCAGGGTTGAAGGAATTGAGCTACAGGGAGATGCTGAATAGGCTGGGGCTGTTTTCCCTGGAGCATTGGAGGCTGATGGGTGACTTTATAGCGGTTTATAAAATCATGAGGGGCATGGATAGCATAAATTGACAAAGTGCCTTCCCTGGGTGGGGGAGTCCAGAACTAGAGGGCATAGGTCCCCTCTCACCCTAAACCTAAGGGGCAATTTTTTCACGCAGACGGTGGTGTGTGTATGGAATGAGCTGCCAGAGGAAGTGATGGAGGCTGGTACAATTGCAACATTTAAAAGGCATTTGGATGGGTATTTGAATAGGAAGGATTTGGAAGGATATGGGCCGGGTGCTAGCAGGTAGGACTAGATTGGGTTGGGATATCTGGTCGGCACATTGTCTTGCCTATCCTTTTCTCCATAATATCCTTGAACCTCACAACCTCCTGATATATCTGTGCTCATCTAATTCTGGCCTCTTTTGCATTCTAAATTCAAATGAATGGCCATGTTGAACACTTCTAAAGCCTAACTCTGGAATGCTTTCCCTACACATCATGTCATATCTCGTTATATACTTGTGTCACGAAGTATAAACACCTAAATGTAGTTGTCCCTAAATTTCATGCAGTACCGTTGGTTTGCTGTTGTTGAAATGTTACTCCTGATAGTTGTTTATGACATGTCCGAAATGCCTTAACACAATATAAAAGATACTACACAAGGTCTTTATGCAGCTACATCACTGCAGAAGCTTGAAAATCTCAGAATTAGTGAAAGAAGGCCATTGGCTAGTTCTCTAACATTAGAACCAACACTGAAGATATGGAAGGCCATACAGGGATGCTCATGGAAGAAATAATAACAATCAAAAAAGGGTATCTGTTGAACTTTTGGGGTCTCCATATCTCTGAAGACTTGGAGGTGCTGATGTTGGACAGGGGTGGACAAAGTTTAAAAATCACGCAACACCAGGTTATAGTCCAACAGGTGTATTTAGAAGCACTAGCTTTCAAAGCGCTGCTTCTTCATCCGGTGAGGAAGAAACAGCACTCCAAAAGCTAGTGCTTCCAAACAAACCTGTTGGACTATAACCTGGTCTTGTGTGACTTTTAACTATATCCCTGAAGTTTTATGCAATAATATTCATAGATGAAGGTTGATAGAATGTGGGGGAAAAAGTGACATTGCAGTAATGAGTTGGGCCATGGCACCTATCCCTTCTGTTCAAAAATAGGTTTTAGAAATGCTTTCAAAATGTTTGGGATGGCACAGGACCAAATTATTTTTTGAAAGATCAGGAATCTTGAAGAAGCCAAGCAATGCAGTATGCCTTATGTGCCTACACATATTAGATTCAGATATGATTCAATTCAGTATTCCAAATGTGAAGAACTATGAACAACTAAGTGCATTTAATTTGGAGTTTTCTGACTATTACGAACTATGACATCCTGACCAGGACACTGGTTGTTCCTGTAAATAGTCCAAATCTTTTGTTTATAAGTGTACCTCTACTACCGAGTATTTAATTATGTGATAGTGTAACAGGGGAATGTAACATTTTCTTTCATTGCTTTTGCACATCCCTGCATTTCTCCAGTTTCTTTAATGGTTGCACTGAAAAGGGTTCAGTGAGACATGGGCTGATATGTGTATTATAAATTGATTGTGTTTTGTAATACTGATACTCTTACTCTCTCTCACTTTTTTTTCTCACTCTTCTCTCCCTGTGTCATTCACCTTTGAAATGGTCAGAGTCATAACAGCACAAATTGGTCCAATTTGTCCATGCTGACCAGACCTAATCTGACCTAATCCCGTTTACCAGCATTTGGCCCATATCCATCTAAACCCTTCCTACTTTAGCATCATCCTTCCAGTTGGCAGAGACATCTTAACGTTCCTGATCATGAAAGTCAGCTTTAATTGGCTTTGTGTTTCTGTTATTAACCACTTTCCACTTGCATTCCACATCCCACAATTGGATTTTATATCAGACTTTTTTTGAGTTGAGGGTGCTAGTGTTGGACTGGGATGTACAAAGTTAAAAATCACACAATACCAGGTGTATAACCTTGCACCTTCAATGCATTATCTGAGCTGACATGACTCCTATTGTTAAAGTTCACTGGAAAATGTAACTTTTTTAAAATGTCCTGGGATTTACGTATGAAAGAACTGAAACCAACATGGTCATTCTAAAAGATGAGAGACTTAACAGACAATCCAGATCTTTTTCAATATATCATTTCATTTGCATCACACTGTAAACTTTTGCTATAAATTCCATGTCAAACGAACTTATACTCCACAATCACCTAATGAAGGAGCAACGCTCCGAAAGCTAGTGCTTCTAAATAGTTTATTGTTGGACTATAACCTGCTCTTGTTTGATTTTTAACCTTTTTCTGAGTCATGATTTTGCTCATTTTTGGAAGTGTTTTTCTGCTTGATTACTAGTATCTTGAAGTTTGGATTTGTGTCAAAGGTGACAACTGATCTGCTATATTGACCAAACAGTGGTTGCTTCACCATATTATCCACAAAGTCCTGAACCAGGAATTGACTCTGGTTCAATTCCACAGTCTATAATCAATGATCTCTGACAAAGCAGTTCCAAGGAAGGAAAAAGTTAACCTCAGCACCTCTTGCCTAAGGTTTGGGAAGGGAATATTTGTCAGGATTTTCACTACAAATTGCTGCTGTGTGAACATTTCTCTATTTTCTCAAATGCCTGGTGTTTATGAATAATTGATGATTCAGTCGAAAAAAGAATTATTGTAGGTTGTGCTCTACACTGCCTTTATTGCAAAATGATAATTGCATAACTGCACTGAACACCAGTCATAGAGGCAAATGTTTTATGTCAGCTTCCAAGAACTGAGAAACAATGTACTTTTTTATGGTACGCTGGAAATTACTACTGGCAACATTATTCGACTGCACTCCAATGGAACCTCTTTCTTTTATTTAAAGAGAGCTTTAACGTATTCATTCTATTTTAAGTAGGTTATTGTTCGGCTAAGATGGTAGTGTAGGGATTTTGTATGAGTATATCAAGTTGAGCTCCCATTTTGAATACCTAGATTTTTATACATGTGAAATTTAGCTGTCTAACTTTATAACACTACCAATTTGGAGCCAGATTTCGTCTGTAATTTGGACAGATTTGAAGTCTGATTTAGTGGTGTATCAACAGGATGTAATGAAAAGCAAAAGATTGACCATATATTTGTGTTGTGTGAGGTTAAGTTGTCAGAATGCGAATGAATTCTGGTCAAACCATATCCAACTAATACCTACCTCCCAAGAAGGGTAAGCTTGTGCCAAGAGTTAGATTTCAGCATTTGTGACCTGGTGAAGGAGAGTGATGTACTGAGCACTCGTGGGCAGCACGCTGGCACAGTGGTTAGCACTGCTGCCTCACAGTACCAGAGACCCGGGTTCAATTCCCGCCTCAGGCGACTGACTGTGTGGAGTTTGCAGGTCAAGTGAATTGGCCATGCTAAATTGCCCGTAGTGTTAAGTGAAGGGGTAAATGTAAGGGTATGGGTGGATTGCGCTTCGGCGGGTCAGTGTGGACTTGTTGGGCCGAAGAGCCTGTTTCCACACTGTAAGTAATCTAATCTAATCACTCGGGATTCCTTTGGAGTCACAGGTTTCCAGAAGACTTCTCAGAATTTTGAAGGGCACCAGATAGATTGAACCCAGTGAATATAAATGATGCTTATTGTTTAATGTTTCCTGAGCACATGGTGATGCTGTACCTTTACTTGCGTATAAATGGACCTTGTGTGAAAATTTGTAATTTGCATCCATTCATAAATGTGGTTGATGAACATCCAGATTCACATGGGATTTTCTGCTCATCATTGTATAGTCTTGGGCACAAAAACCAAAGAGGAGCTCTTCACTGTATCACTCTTCACTATCATTTTCTCGTCTACATCAACCATACTGTATTTCTTAAGAGCAAAATTGTCAACTTATGCCAAAAGTTAAAAATCGCACAACACCAGGTTATAGTCCAACAGATTTATTTGGAAGCAGGTTTATTTGGACTATAACCTGGTGTTGTGTGAGCTTTAACTTGTACACCCCAGTCCAACACCGGCATCTCCAAATCATTACAGCCAAAAGATTTCAAACAATGAATAGGTTTCTAAGAATGATGCTCTGCCAAAGGCTATGAATAATGCTGTTACCTCAATAATATTGCCTAGTTTTCTCTGGAGAATGAACATTAGATTGAGATTGTGTTCAAGCAGGGTTATTCCAACATCTGCCCAGCACTTTTAATCGAAGACTATTCAAAACGGTTAAAATTATGGAATTGATATGGTTCTATCGAGTTCAGCACGCGTTGTGACATCGAACACTTCTTCCGCCACTTCTGAGCTTACTTTTTCAATCAGGACTCCCGCCCACTTTCCCACCCACAACACACCCCATCCACCTGTGCACCCCGTGCAGGTCTGTTACCCACCCTCAACCTCTTCATTTCCAACTGCTACCGCGACATCGACCACCTCATCCATTCTAACCTCTCACCCTTACAACGCGCACCCTCCACTCCCTCCCCTCTAACCCCAACTCCCCATCAAACCAGCGGACAAGGGAGGTGCAGTGGTAGTTTGGCGCACTGACCTCTACACTGCTGAAGCCAGGCGCCACTTGAAGACACCTCCTCCTAACGGCCCCTCGACCATGACCTCACCTCCCATCACCGAATCATCATCTCCCAGACTGTGCACAACCTCATCATGTTAGGGGATCTCCCATCCACAGCTTCCAACCTCATAGTTCGGGAATCCTGTACTGCCTGGTTCTACCTCCTACCCAAGATTCACAAGCCTGACTATCCCGGCTGACCTATCGTCTTAGCCTGCTCCTGCCCCGCCGAATTCATCTCCACATACCTCGATACTGTCCAATCCCCCCCCCCCCCGGTACAAGAACTCCCCACATACGTTAGGGACACCACCCCCACATTCCACCTCCTCCAAGACTTCCGTTTCCCCGGCCCTAACACCTCATCTGCACCATGGACATCCAGTCCCTATACACCTCCATCCATCATGACCAGGGCCTCCATGCCCTCTGTTTCTTCCTCTCCGGATCTCCCCACCAGTACTATTCCACTGATGCTCTTATTCATTTGGCTAAACTGGTCCTCAGCTGAAAATGTGTTGCTGGAAGGTCAGGCAGCATCCAAGGAGCAGGAGAATCGACGGAATGTCCTCACCCTCAACAATTTCTCCTTCGAATCCTCCCACTCCCTCCAGATGAAAGGGGTAGCCATGGCCACCTGCATAGCCCCAGCTATGCCTGTCTCTTTGTCGGCGACATGGAGCAGTCTATCTTCCGCAGTTACACTGGCACCACTCCCCACCTTTCCCTCCACTAAGTTGATGACTGCATCGGCGCCACCTCGTGCTCCCACAAGGAGGTCGAACAGTTCATCAACTTTACCAACACGTTCCACCCTGATCTTAAATTCACCTGGACTATCTCTGCCACCTCTTTCCCCTTCCTGAACCTCTCCATTTCCATCGGTAGTGACCGATTCAAAGCTGACATTTTCCACAAACCTACCAACTCCCGCAACTATCTGGATTGCATCTCCTCCCACCCTGCCTCCTGCAAAAATGCTATTCCCAATTCCTCCGCCTCTGTCTCATCTGCTCCCAGGAGGGCCAGTTCCAGAACACACCAGATGGCCTCCTTCTTTAAAGACCACACTTTCCCCTCCCACGTGATTTATGATGCTCTCCAGTTCATCGCATCCACTTCCCACACCTCTGCCCTTGAACCCTACCCCTCCAACCGCAGCAAGGACAGTACGCCCCTGGTCCTCAGCTTCCACCCCATCAACCTCCATATATATCGCATTGTCCTCCATTTCTGCCACCTACAAACAGACCCCACTATCAGAAATATATTTCCCTCCCCACCCCTATCCACTTTCTGTAAAGACCATTCCCTCTGCAACTACCTCATCAGCTACACGCCCCCCCCCCCCCTTCCAACAACTCACTTTCCCCTCCCAGCACCCTGCCACCGCAGGAATTGCAAAACCTGCTCCCACACCTCCCCCCTCAACTCCATCAGAGTTTCACCTGCACTTCCACGCGTCATTTACTGTATCTGTTGCTTTCGATGCAGTCTCCTTTACGTTGGAGAGACAGGACACCTACTCGCAGAGCGCTTCAGAGAACATCTCCAGGACACCCGTACCAACCAACCCCACCACCCCATGGCCAAACACTTCAACTCCCCCTCCCACTCTGCCAAGGACATGCAGGTACTGGGCCACCTCCATCACCACTGATGCATGGAGGAAGAACACCTCATCTTCTGCCTCAGGACCCTCCAACCCCATGGCATCAATGTGGATTTCACCAGTTTCCTCATTTTTTCCCTCCCATCACATTATCCCAGTTCCAACCTTCCAGGTCAGCACCATCTTCATGACCTGTCCTGTGTCTCTATCTTCCTTCCCACTTATCTGCACCACCCTCCCCTCCGACCCATCACCTTTACTGCCACCTCCATCGATCTATTGCACACTCAGCTCCCTTCCCATTTATCTCTCCATCCCCGAGGCTCCCAGCCTCATTCCTGATGAAGGGCTTTTGCCCGAAAAATCAATTTTCCTGTTCCAGGGATGCTGCCTGACCTGCTGTGCTTTTCCAGCACCACACTCTTGATTCTATTGATGTTTCTGTCTCGTGTTCTGCACCCAAGGAAAGCTCGAGGAAACACTTGTAAATATCACAACCAGGTGTGTTGTGAAAAGAGGATTAAGAAAAGGGCAAGTGAGAACGTCAAACAAAGGAAAGAAACAGTAATAATGGGTCTTCCTGATCCTGCACCTCGGAGTATTGGATTAACTTTATGCATTAAATATAACAAAAATGCTTGACAGTGTTTGTCCAGTTTTCTGCCCTTTAAGTTAATGGACTGAATGCCAGATGTTAGTGATGTGTGCTCTCTCCATGATTTTTCTTTATTTGCTGTACACAAGTGATCTTCTAGCTCCATGCTCAAGAAAATACCCCTTCAGTAACAATTCTTTGCGATTCTTACAGTTGTGCCTTGCCAATTGTAACTTCAAACAAAAATGCAAACAGTTAAAAATATATTTTACATGTGTATATACACAGGCACAAGTTGTTCCTTTTCATTAGAATTATTATAGTGTCACAAACTGAAAATGTCTGCTCATTTATTTCAATTCAAATCATTTTGTGGACTAGATGTTCTGTATTAGCTTTCTATAATGATTAAATATTGGCTGCCTCACAAGTTGTTATGAAATATGTTAGTTAGTAACATAGGTTAAAACTTTCAGAAAATCAATGCCCGATTCTTATCTGTCCCCGATTCAGACGAATGGAAAAAATGAAAGGCCCCACATCACCATCTAGAAACATTGATTGCAAATTTTTCCTGCTGTGTAAGATACATTCAATGCACTTGGATATTTTGAGGTTCTTCATCTCATTTAGGCTCTTGCCTTATTAAAAATTATTGTTGTAATGCTGCTTTAGAACAGTACAGGGGTATCATCGACAGACAGATGTTTTCACAAAGTCTGTTTTGATTTGTTTGCCAGCTTCACAACTCAATTAAATCAGCAATACAGTTATATTATAGCAAAAATCGTAATCTCATATCATAGAGACCACAAATAATTTAAAAAATGAAAATTGTTCCCATTCTTATTTGTATTTTGGTACCGTTTTAAAATTCCCAAGGCCAAAGGGAACCGATAGTTTGGAGCTGGAGTTGAGTCAGCATGCAGTAGTCACCTTCAGAAAGTGGAAATTTGGAAAACAAAAGTAAGGGTAGCCTACTGTTGCTTTATTTCTTCTATTGTTATGTTATTGATGTCTGTGTCTTATAGCTAAGTGCTGGCATTATATAATCAAAACTCAAACTGGGTGTGATGGACATGCTCACTTTTGTTCAGGATTATCTTTAGATGCCTGCACTGATGAAGGAACCCAGGCAGAAGTTCTCTCCATGATCAAAGAACATTTGATCCATATATAGCTTCCTCTTCAGCTGACCCTTCACAGATGAGTGATTGAATCTGGCACAAACCTGCATTCATTGTAATAAAAACCACAAGTTAGAACAACTGTACAGGCTACCAGTTTTTGGTATGCAACCAGTTCATGTGGTAAAATTTAACTGAATGAGATTAAAATGTAATTGTTTTTTAAAAGTATAGATCCCTCAAATAATCCACAAGAAGTGTTCAATGCATTAATTCCACAGCTGTTAGGCATAAAATGCATTAAAAATGTACTTATCTTCACTGTAATAGTAGAATGACTTGGTGGAGAAGCTAAGCAATAATTAGAGACTAATGGAGGTTGTAGAGACTCCAGAGAAGTCTGTTTCTAACAATATGATAGAGTTTTGATGCCATTATGAATGTTATACCATGTGGCTCATGCTAAAGAATGCCACTTCCTGCAATTATCGCTACAGTGAACCGTGTTAAATTTAGTCAGAAGAGAGGATGTTTGCTCATGTGTTTTGCGCCAATCACAACTCCTCAGACACCGTAGTCCATGCCAGTATGTAGCAAGTCCTGAACAATATTGCAATTTAGGCTGATAAGTGGTAAGTAATATTTGAGCTACACAAGTGGCAGGCAAAGACATTCTCCAGTAAGTAAGATACTGGCCATCACCACTTGTAGTTCAATAGCATTTCCATCACTGAATCCCCTACTATCAACATCCTGCAAGGTTACTATTGACCAGAAAGTGAACTGCACCAGCCACGTTAACTGTGTCTGCAAGAGTAGGTCAGCGGCTAGGATTTCTGCAGTGAGGAAATTGTGTACGAGCTTCCCAAAGCCTGTCCATTGTCTAAAATGTACTAATCAGGGACATGATTGAATGCAAACATATGGAATAGAAGAGAAAGTAGGGCATTTGGTCCCTCCAGCCTGCTCACCAGGAATCAATTTGCTTTTCAAATTCCACATCCCCATATTCCCCCTCAAAACCTTTAATTCCCCTGCCTAATAATAATCTATATACCTCTGTCTTTCCATTTGCCTGAACAGCACTCTAAGTTTAACACAATCCAGCCTGCCTGAGTGGCAAAGCATATCACCCCCTCCATCATTGACACCTCTTTTGATCGTACCTTCCAAATCTGTGACCTCTGCCACCTATAAAAGGGCAGCAGGTCCATGGGAATCTACCTTGCAGGTTCCTCTCCAAGTTATACATAATCCTCACCTTTAAAGTAGATCACTATTCCTTCACTGTTGCTGGATCAAAATCATGGAACTTCCCTTTGTAACCGCATTGTAGATGAACCTATGCCACATGGACAATAGTATTTTAAGTAGGCATCTTCCACCACCTCCTCAGTAACATTCACATCACATGAATGAATTGGAAAGAGATGTTGAATGTGTAATATGACAGTAAACTTTTCTTTGATTTGAAAAGTGAAATAAGCTTGCTTCTCAAATTACGGTAATGATAACAGTCAATTCTTTATTAAGGAAGTGAAAGTTGGGAAATGTGTAACAAAGATTTGAAGGCTGTAGGTTGAGAGATTTACAAAAGATTTGTGGTTAAAACAGCTGCAAAACATTGTAACCGGGTTAGGATCAAGACGTCAATAAAGAATCTAGTGTCAGTTCAGTTGAGCAATGCTGTTGAAAAGCTGGCATGTACTGGTTTGAACTTGCAAACTGTTCATGGAGTGAAAAAGCACTGAAAATAAATTTTTGGATGTTAATGCATGTGGGAATGGATCAAAAGGAAGGATATGAAATTGTGAATCGGCAGCATTTAAAAATGCAGCCGTTACATTTAGAAATACAGTGTATTCAGCAGCTATTCAAGAGTTTATTTGCAGTTAGAAATTTGGGAGAAAATTGTGGTGGCCACTTTCAAATATTTTCAAATATGAAAGTATGCCACTTGCATAATGTTACCAAAGGCTTCATTTTAATGTTTTCTTGGGCAAGCATGTTGTTGCTAACCAAAGAGTTGAGTGCATCAGCTTAAAAGAAAAATTATTAAGAAACTGAGATATTCCAAGAGATGCACACTACAAGGTTTCCTTTTACTTGTTGATGAACATATACACACACGGATATGTATTTATAAAATGTGTGTCTATTCAGCAACCTTGCTAAAATAAAATGTACGCATGTCACCTTCACTATTCTCAGACTAGTGAAGATTTTAAAAAACGCTTGATTGCTGCCTCCTCATCTCTGGTGGAAAATGTGTGTCTTCATAGCAGGATTAAACTCAGATGTGATACCACCCCACAGTTGAATGTGTGCATATGCTTTCTAGGAACATGGCCAGAAGGGCCACTTGGAATGCCAGTACCCGGGGAATCATAATCCAGCAAGAGTCAGTCAGTGTCTCTAGCAGGAAGTAGATGCATGCCAATCAGTGGGGGAGGGGGAGGCAGAGAGAAGGGAACACTGTGCTCCACTTAAATACTGTTTACATTTTCCTTGGTTTTGTTTTTTGAAGTTGCAGTTGAATTTTTGGGAGAGACCGCCTCATCATTATCAAGACAGTGTCAAACTGCAGCACGATTTCAGTGCTATGAGAAGTAAATAACATTTGCATCTGAGACAGCTTATTTTTATTTATTTTGTTGTATCCATTGGCACTTTCACAATCTTCAGACCTATTTGAGGGCAATTTATTTGAATTATAAAATTGAAGTTATAATAGAGATACTGATTATGAACCATAAAATCTCAATTGTTGAATTGCTTTTGGATCTTGTAATTCTTCTGTGTTCACGGTGTCAAGGTGGCACTGGACAGCAACATTTCCACGATAGGTTGAGGGTGAAGGGGAGTCTGACCAACTATATTCATTCATCTGTCAAGGCACTAAAACAGCCTCCAAAAGCTCAGAAAACAATTAAGGCTAGACAACAGCACTGTATGTGAAGGGAAAAGAGTCTGTGCAACGAGAACAAAAACAAAATGAATTGCTTGTCTTTAACAATATTCTCTTTCCTGGCTAAATCCAAATCAGATTTTCTTCTACATCAATCTAAGTACTACAGATGTGTTAAATCAGAAACATGTAGACGGCATAGCTTTTAATGTAAAGTACCATTCTGAGCTGTGCCTTATAAAGTTTTAAGAGGTCCCTTGGTTTAGGTCATCTTTAAATCTTTGAAGTGGATGAGCTGTTTAATCAGCAATAATCCCAATCTTACAGTTTCTGCATGATGGACTGATGATAAAGTGCAGGAAGTTGTGCCCTTTGTTAGTTGCTGATACTTAATTTGTTAGTTTCATAAATTGACTGCCAACCGTTGCCAAGCTGGCAAGTCATGCTATTGCTAATCTGGGGGTAATAGCTGGGGTCCAAGCACTAGGGTACCACAGGGATCAGTGTTTGGTCCCCAGTTATTCACAATATATATAAATGATTTAGATGAGGGAGCTAAATGTAACACGGTATCTCCAAATTTGAAGACACAAATCTGGGTGGGTGAACTGTGAGGAGCATCTGAAGATGCTTTGGCATGATTTGGACAATTTGAGTGCATAGACTCATGCATGGCAGATGAAGTATAATGTGAATATGTGAGTTTACCCACTTTGGTAGCAAAAGCAGGAAGGTGGATTTTATCTGAATGGATTGGGAAAGGTGGAGGCGCAGTGAGACCTGGGTGTCCTGGTACACCAGTCACTGAAAGTAAGCATGCAGGTGCAGTAGGTAGGCAAATGTTATGGTGGCCTTCACGTTAAGCGGAGTTGGGTAAAGGAGCAGGTCTTGCTGCAACTGTAGAGGGCCTTGGTGAGGCTACAAATGGAGTGTTGTTGCAGTTTGTTCTCCTTATTGGAGGAAGGATGTTCCAGCTATAGAGGGAGTACAACAAAGGTTTACTAGACTGATACTTGGGATGGCAGGACTGGCGTATGAAGAGAAATCGGTTAGGACTATATTTATTGAAATTCAGAAAAAGTGAGGGGGATCTCATAGAAACCTATAACATTCTCATGGGACTAGACAGGATGAAAGCAGGAAGGATGCTCCTGATGACTGGGAGTACAGAACCAGAGGGTCACAGTCTAAGAATTTGGGGTGGCCATTTAGGACTGAGAGAAAGAGAAATGCCTTCACTTGGAGTGTGAACTTGTGGAACCTTCTGCTACAGACAGTGGTTGAGGTCAAAGCATTGAATATTTTCAAGGAGTTGTTAGGGCTAATGGGATCAAAGGATATGAGGCAAATGCAGGAACAGGGTGCTGAGTAGGCTGAACAGAATGATCATGTTTAATAATTGAGCAGGCTCAAAGGGCCAAATGGCCTACTCTTGTTCTTAATTTCATGTTTCTAACAGTATTGACTTGTTTGCTAAAGCAGTTTATTGCTAATGTGAACAGGACCACTTCTGTGAGAATTTCAAGCACAATAATAACAGGCTGGTGTTAGGAAGAAAGAAATTTTAAAATGCAATGTCTTCTATGCAATGTTTGATGTTTTTCCCTTTTGTAGTAATTGCCAAAGAGATGCTTTTGTATTTTTCTTCCTTTCCTTTGGTGTGGAAGTGGAAAATTTTCCAGTTAAGGCACAGAAACAGCCTGAAGAAACATGGAAAACTATTAAAACTATATAACAGCACTGTAAAGGACAAAGTGTGATTTCATAACAATTTGAGTATGTTAGGAATTTCCTTGTTTCATGATTACTTAATGTCTGGATTTGTGTTTTGTTGCATAATTCAGCAAAACCATAAACAAGCAGCACTGTAAGCCAGAAAGAGACAATAGCAGTGCACTGTAATGCAACTAGTATTACTGCCCGTCTGGTTTTAAAATGGACATTCTGCTTTTTGACAGCAGCCCTTTTATATTTTCAACAGCAATTATTAGCCGTAGTCTGACTTTGACTTTTGTCATTTTTCAGCATTTTTATATATACTTTCAGAATTGCTGGATCTCTTGTTCAAAAAAAATCTAACTAACTGAAAATGCAGAAACTGTCTTGTCTACAACATGTCAGGCTCTCCATTGATGTCCCATACGAACAACAGGAACAGAAGCATTCACTTTTGGCATTCGGTGTAAAGTGGAATTAAGGAATAGCCTAATCCCCATAAAATAATTAAAATGGAACTCAAACTTGAACATCTTCCAAAAAAAAACACAATGTGTAGAGTTTTCAACCTTTCAGGGGACTTAATGATGGGCAATATTCAAATTGCAGCCAGTTATGTACATGCCTGATTTTGCAATAGAAAAATGGGAGGCAAGGGGATGCATATTGGACGACTGACACAATATCAGCCGTTTTACTACTACTGAGTTTAAAGTTTCATTAAAGGAATTTATTGAGAGGTGATGCCATGAAGTGATTTAAATACGCAGATCATAAGTTAAATTTTCTGATGTAAGAGTCATCCGCCTTATGCAGGCCAGTGTGCATAGGGGTAATAGATGAGCAGGAGTTTGTGTAGGAGAGGAATCTGGGCAGTACAGTTTTGGATGGACTGAAGTTTCCAGTCAATAAGGAAAGACATTTGGGAAAAAAAGACAGATCTATATACTGCTTTTCGTAACTACTGAACAACTCAAAATACTTTATACCTGTTTAAGTACTTTTGAAAAATAGTCATTGTTTTAATGAGCATTAGCAAAATGAATTCTGATGTTAACAGAGGCAACATATGGCCTAAAGTGGGAATGGAGGTAGGCAGTTGCTGTTTCCCTATATTTGTCTTCCTCACCCATTTTATGTCATTCTCTCTTTTCATTTGTTAAATAACTTGGTTCGTGTTCTCCCATGTGTGGAAGCTCAACTGGAAATCATATGGATACACAGGTGTAGCATAAGGTGGTGGCTTGGAAGGGGGTTGGAATTATTGCACGTAAAGAATTTGAGGTGATGGTGTGTGGATGAGTTGTGTTGGCTAAAGATCATTTCAATCTTCCCATTGTTGAGTTAGAGGAAATTATTCCTCATCTAGTACTGGTTGGCAACTAGGTTTCCTCACTGCACAAAGACGATGGATAACCAAATACAAAATACTGGGAGACAATGACCTAGTGGTATTATTGTTAGAATGTTACTCCAAAGGCACAGGTAATGTTCTGGGGACACAAGTTTGAACACACCATAGCAGATGGTGCAATTTGAATTTAATAAAAATCTGGAATTAAGGGTGCAATGATGACCATTATCGATTGTTGAGAAAAACAGCATAGGGAAGGAAAGTGCAAAAGCATCTCAGACAAACCCATCTGTTTCACTAGTGTTCTTTAGGGAAGGACATCTGCCATTTTTACCTGGTCCAGTCTACATGTGACTCCAGACCAACAATTTCAATGACTGTTAACTGCACTCAGGGCAATAAATGCTGACCTCGACAATGATGCCTGTGGTTGAATAAAAAGAAATATAAACAAATCAAATGCATAAGCATATATATATACTATACATACATATATAGTATTATAACTGAAAATAAGGAAAGAGTCTGTAAGGATATGTGAACATTCATGAAATATATGGAAACTGGACACATGAAGGATTGTTGTACTTAAATGCATGCAGTATTTGAAACAGGTAGTGGCGCAGATTGAAGCAGTACAACGTTTTATGGGTATCACAGAGACATGGCTGCAAGGGGATCAGGAAAGTATTAAAGGATATGTGTCCTAACAAAAAGACAGGCAGGTGGGCAGAAGGGGTGGGGTTGATTTCTTAGAAGTAAAATTAAATTGATAGCAAGAAGTGAAATATAGTCAGAAGATGTAGAATTTGTGTGGATAAAGTTGGGGAACCACAAAGGAAGAAGTCCCCTAATGGGTATGCAGGCTTTCCAGCAGTAGTCAGGATGTGGGGATGGAAATAGATCAAAAGAAAGGAAAGGTAAATAAGAAAGGCAGTGTTACAGTAATCATGAGGAATTTCAATACGCAGGTGGACTCTGAAAATCAGGGTGGTAATGGATCTCAAGAAAAGGAGTTTGTAATATCTATAAGACTTTTTTTTTGAAGCAGCTTATGGTAGAGCTGACTAGAAAACAGGTAATTCTGGATTTGCTGATATTAGATTAGATTAGATTACTTACAGTGTGGAAACAGGCCCTTCGGCCCAATGTAATGAGATAGACTAGATTAGGTCGCTTAAGGTGAAGGTAACCCTAGGGGGCAGTGATTATAATATGATTGAATTTACCCTGGAATTTGAGCAGGAGAAGCTAGAATCAGCTGCAACGGTATTATAATTGAGTAAAGTTAACTACTAAAAATCACACTCATCTGATGGAGCGGTGCTTCGAAAGCTAGTGTGCTTCCAATTAAACCTGTTGAACTATAACCTGGTGTTGTGATTTTTAACTTTCTACTCATGAGAGAAGAGCTGGTCAGATTTGATTGGAAGGGGAGCCTTGCAGGGAAGACCATGGAGCAGCAATAGCAGATGTTTCTAGGGGTAGTTCAGGAGGCACAGCAGAAATTCATCCCAAGGAAGAAGAAACATAGTACAAGGAGGACAAGGCAACAATGGCTGACCAAGGAAGTCAGGCACAGCATTAAAGCAAAAGAAAAGGCTTAGAATATGGTGAAGAGGATTGGGAACCCATTAAAACCCAGCAGAGGATAACTATAAAAGCAATAAGGGTGGAGAATATGAAACATGAGAATAAGCCAAGCTAGTAATATAAGATTTCAAGAGTTTTTTTGATATATAAAAGGTAAGAGAGAGGCAAAAGTATTTAGATTAGATTACCTACAGTGTGGAAACAGGCCCTTCGGCCTAACTAGTCCACACCAACCCTCCGAAGAGAAACCAACCTCCCTATATTTACCCCTGACTAATCCACCTAATACTATGGGCAATTTAGCATGGCCAATTCATCTAAGTTGCACATCTTTGGACTGTGGGAGGAAACCGGAGCACCCGGAGGAAACCCACGCAGATACTGGGAGAATGTGCAAACTCCACACAGTCAGTCGCCTGAGGCGGGAATTGAGCCTGGGTCCCTGGCGCTGTGAGCAGCAGTGCTAACCACTGAGCCACCGTGCTGCCCCTTCCCACTACCTCTTGCATGGACTGCTGGAAAATGAGGCTGCAGGAGTAGTCAAGGGGAATAGAGAAGTGGCAGAGAAACTGAATGGGGACTTAACATCAATCTTCACTGTAGGAGATACCAGCAGCAGACCAGAACTTCAAGAGTTTCAGGGGGCAGAAGTGAGTATAGTGGCCATCACTAAGGAGAAAGTGCTGGGGAAGCTGAAAGGCCTGAAAGTGGATAAGACACCCGACCAGATAGACTACTCCCCAGATTTCTGAATGAGATTGTGGAGGCATTGTTAGTGATCTTTCAGGAATCATGAGTCAGTGAGGATCCCAGATGACAGGAAAATTCCAGATGACTGATGTAACACCCTGTGAAGAAGGGAGGGAGGCAGAAGTCAGGAAATTTAGGCCAGTTAGCCTGACCTTGGTCACTGGTAAAATTTTAGAGTCCATTATGAAGGATGAGATTGCGGGGTACTTGGAAGTACATGCTGAAACAGAGCTACATTGGCATGACTTCACCGAGGGGAGGCCATTCTTGACAAATCTATTAGAATTCTTTGTAGAGGTAATGAGTAAGTTAGACAAAGGAGAGTCAATGGACATGATCTATTTAGATTTCTAGAAGCCTTTGACAAGGCCCCACACAGGAAGCTGCAAAATAAGATAAGAGCTCATCGTGTTAGGGGGAAGGTACTGGCATGGATAGAGGATAGAAGCACCGAGGAGGCATAAAGGGGTCTTTTTTAGGATGGCAGCTGATAACTAGTGGAGTTCCACAAGCATCAGTATTGTGGCCAATGGTGGAGCTGACTAGATGGGCCTAATGGCCTAATTTTGCTCCTATTTCTTGTGGTCTTCTGGAGCAGACATTAGTAACTGAAATGTAACTCAGCAATGCTTCGGCTAATATTCAACTATTCACTCCAGTACCTTGACATGTTGGGTTAACTTCCTTCCTTATAACAGTGTGGGTATAGCTGCACTACATGGACCCGCGGCAGTTCAATAAGATAGCTAAACATTACCTTCTCAAGGTAAATAGGGTTGGTAATGAATGCTGGTTTAGTCTGTGACACCATCCCCCATGAATTTATAAACAATAATTACGAAAAAGCTCATGCTGCCAAATCTGTCAACTAGACTAATTCCAGATGGATGACAGTTACATAGCTCATGCCTGAGGTTGGACATGACATTACCACATGAATCTGTGCAGCTTCAGGTTTTACATAAATTTCCTTTACAGCTCATTGCTCGTTATTGAATCTTGCAATCACAGGGTGCTAAGAAATGGATGAACCTGCACCATGAAATAAACTCTTTTGCAAAGTAAAGTGTATGATTAACAAACTCACCATATACTTTAAAGGTTAGAAATCCATCACCTCATGTCATCATTTTGTTTGGGGATCTCTCTTGATTTTGTTAACTTAAAACAATTTCAGTCAAAGAAAAAGCCTGGGATTCAGCAAACCCACCAAACCAATTGTTTGAGAATATAGCATCTTGCAGTTTCCAATCACTTCTGATAATACTGAGGTTTAAACTCATCTCTCCTCTTAATATAGTCATATTGTTCTTTCTTGCAGTGTTATAGAAATGATCTGCACTAAGTATATAAAATAACTTAAACAGTCATGTAGTAATACAGATATTGCTGAAGAAAGACACATTTTGTCTAAGCTTTTTGCCTTGCACTCGTTAGGACAGTGACAAGAATACAAATTCAAGGGGAAAACCAACATTTATACAGCATGAAAAGAAAGTGCTGATTGATTGGCAGGTGGCAAGTGGACTCTGGTAGAGGCATTGCTATTGAGAAGGCCCACATTTATACAGGTAATTGAAAAGAAAAATAGCAAGCAAAGTGAGTGGTGGCCTCTTAAAAGTAAAAATGGGAAGTTAATTTAAAAGTTGCCAGGAAATAGAGGGTGAAAGTAACAAATACTTTTGCTTCATTTTTTACTATAGGGGATCCAAATGTTTCCATTTATAACTATGAAGAGGTGTTAGGGAGAGAGAAATTACATTTAACAAGAGAAGTAGTGATAGGAAAACCAGTTGAACTGTGGACTGGCAAGTTCCTGGATCCTGATGAACTTCACCATCACATCATAAAAAGATTGCTAATGAGATTGTAGATAGGTTGGTGTTAATTTTACTGAATTCAATAGATTCTGAAACAATTCCATTTGAGTGGAAATTAGCAAATATAACCATCTTATTGAAGAAGGGAGAGAGTTAGAAAACAGGAAAACTGTAACTGACGTACTTCAAGGGGGATGGGTAAAATTTTATTATTGTGGTGTTTATTAACTGCAAATTTAGAAAAATTGAAAGTAATTGAAAAGAGCGTGGTTATACAAAAGGTAAATCATACTTAACCAATCTGTTTGAGCTCTTTGATGGAGGAAAATGTTGTATGGATAAAAGAGTCTGTAAACCTATTAAACTTGGACTTCTAAAAGGTATTTGACAGGGTACCAAAAAAAGGTTTATTGTGCAAAGTAAATGTACATGGTGTAGAGAGTAACATACTAGCATGGGCATTGATGAGCCCACATCTAAGATTTTGATCTCCATATTTAAGGAAGGATTTAAATGTATTGGAGGTTGCTCAGAGGAGGTTTACTAGATTGATACAGAATGAGGAGGTTATCTTGTGAAGATGGCTTAGACAAATTGGGCTTGTTTCTACTGGAGTTCGGAAGACTGAGGGAGTAACTTGATGTTACAATAGTACAATTCTGAATGGTTACAATGGTACAGCTCTGAATAGTATTGACTAGATGGACATGGAAAGGATGTTTCCTTTTGTAGGTGAATCCAGAATTAGGGCAATGTTTTAAAAATAGGGATTACCCTTTTAGGGCACATGGGGAGAATTCTTTTTCTGAAGACTATTCAACTTTGGAACTCGCTGCTTTAGCAGTCGACGATGGGCTCATTGAATATTTTAAGGTTTAAGTAGATCTTGTTCAGCAAGGGAATCTGATGTTATTTTAGTTAGATAGAAATGTGAAATTTAAAATACAATCCGATTAGTCATGATCCTATTGAAGTGTGGAGCAGGCTTCTAATTCGTATGTTAATCAGATCTGATCACCATCATATTTTTTGTAGATTCTTTAAAATGATTTGTTTTGCTTTTTCTCCCCATTATGTTTTGGGGTTCTTCAATATTGTAGTTATAATGTCCTTGCATTTCTCCTCTTCCAGGTCTGAACCATATCTTTTTTCCATTCTTGAGTATGATGCTGGAATTGTTGCTATGAAATTAAATTCATTCATGAAAGTTAACACACAGATTGGACATTTAACAGGGAGATACAGAAAAAATGTAAAAGCTAGGAATAAATAAAATAATGTAAAACAAAAAAATTATAAAGCTGAAAACAGAAAAATTACTCTACTTTAGACACCAAGCAGACAGGTAGAAATAAAAATGTGCACTTATGAAATGGCAGAGAAATACTTAGTATGACGGTTATTCACAAATTGTGAGACTTCATATAGGAAGATTAATAAGCAATGAATATATATGTATGTATGCAGAAAGAGCGATTCAGGAAGAATGAGACTTTTTTTCTAGATCAGTACAGAAACAAGGATAATGTGTGCTGGACAGACAGACTACAATAAAGGGATAAGGAGTGGAAAATGTGCAGAGAGACATTTACAAATTGAGAGATATAATTATTTTCTTGAATTATAAACAATCTTATAAAATATCACTGGAAGTAAAATTTGAATCAAGTATGTATGTGGAACTGAGCTTGGTGTTCTTTATTGGCACAGGTGCTGACCATTAAAAACCCTTGTACAGAAATAGAGAAATCATTCTCTGCTTCAGTATTGAGCTCTGACTGCCTGATGCCTCTGTCCAAACTGTCTGAATATGACAAATTTACAATGCTCAGCATTGATTGTCATTATGAAATAATTTTGATATTTATTTGAACGATGTGAAATAAATTGCATATTTGAAATGTTTAATATAGTGTGGAGTTGGTCTGTGCTGTAGTTAGCCATGTACTATTTGTTCCTCCAGCGAGTGCTACTTAACAGGGTTATTGTCTTGTGATTTGAGTATTCACAGAGCAGCTTCTTGTATCACATCCTAAATAAATTTGCCAAAGCAAGAAAGTTTGAGAAATGTAAAAATGTCATAAATAAATCAAGTCTGTTCTCTGGAGACATGTACACAGTAAAATGTAATTCGGCTTTGACTTTGTACATAGTTGCCAGAATGACTGTTAGGGGAGATATTTACAGAGTTCTGCAGCAGTCCATGTTGATCTTGTTCATTTTGATCTTCAGTTTGGCCTCTTGAATTTTTACTAATGGGATTTGTACTTTGGCCCCTGGAGTCCTTTACATTGTTGTCTTCAGATTGCCTTTTTTTGTGTGGTGAATCAAAAGGGTTAAAATTGCCTTCAATCTTGAAACATAGCACTCAGTCTGAACATAGTGAGGATATCAAGGGAATGAAAATTACAATTCCTGTTTCACTATATATCAACTGCAATGCTGAATTAATTTGAGCATGAGCATTGTAGGCAGAGTATACTTAACAATTAAAGCATTTCACAGGGAGGGGGAGCAAAAAACACCAGATAATAAACAATTGAATATAATTTTCCAACGAGGACTGGTAATAAATGCTTCATTCATTGTTTTTTTTAAGGTTAAAGTAAATTTTGATTATGTGTGAGTTATTATGTGAGAGATCTCAAATCACACTGAAAACGTTGTGATGTGCCTAATGAGTCATTAACATTTGGAGGAGCAATCTTTGGCTGGTGTGGAATTTAGATTTGACCATAGAGTCACAGAGATCTACATCACCCTTCGGTCCAACCCGTCCATGCAGACCAGATATCCCAACCCAATCTAATCCCTCCAAATCCTTCCTATTCATATACTTATTCAAATGCCTCTTAAATGTTGCAATTGTACCAGTCTCCACCACTTCCTCTGGCAGCTCATTCCATACCCGTACCACCCTCTGCGTGAAAATGATGCCCCTTCAGTCTCTTTAATATCTTTTCCCCTCTCAACCTAAACCTATGCCCTCTAGTTCTGGACTCCCTGACCCCAGGGAAAAGACTTTGCCTATTTACCCTATCCATACCCCTCACAATTTAGTAAACCTCTATAAGGTCACCCCTCAGCCTCCAACACTCCAGGGAAAACAGCCCCAGCCTGTTCAGCCTCTTCCTATAGCTCAAATCCTCCAACCCTGGCAACATCCTTGTAAATCTTTTCTGAACCCTTTCAAGTTTCACAACATCTTCCCGATATGAAGGAGACCAGAACTGCACGCAATATTCCAACAGAGACCTAACCAATGTCCTGTACAGCCGCAACATGACCTCCCAACTCCTGTACTCAATACTCCTGACCAATAAAAGAAAGCATACTAAACGCCTCCTTCACTATCCTATCTACCTGCGACTCCACTTTCAAGGAGCTATGAACCTGCACTCCAAGGTCTCTTTGTTCAGCAACACCATAATCTCTCAAATTTCTTTATTACTTTGAGACTTTTCTTTTTGCGGATTAGTACTATAGTTAACTATATTCAGCATTCATCCAGTATATATTTTGGTGCAAATGAGCAAAACATGAACTTTGTGTGAGAGAAAGCTTTGCTTAAATCCTGTGACTCTTTTTTACATTTTGGTGCTTTTTTTTCGTATTGGGAGGGGAAAAATTTAAATGGGACCCAAGGGACAACTTTTTCCACGCAGAGGGTGGTGTGTATATCGAATGAGCTGCCAGAGGAAGTGGTGGAGGCTGATGCAATTACAACATTTAAAAGGCATCTGGATGGGTATGTGAATAGGAAGAGTTTAGAGGGATATGGGCCAAGTGCTGGAAAATGGGACTAGATAAGGGTAGGATATCGGGTTGGTATGGGTGCGTTGGACCAAAGGGTCTCTTTCCATGCTGTTCATCTCTATGATTATGGTCAAGGTCACAAATATTCAAATTCTAACTTTCTTAAATGGCTGTAAATGTTCATAAAGGACAATGATTTTTTTTAAAAAGTAGACAAGCTGAAAGGCCACAACAAAATAGCAATGGCACCCAACAGCATGGACTCTTTGACCATTTCGTTGCTGCTGCTGGTACATGGATTCAAAAGGCCAGGGAAGAAACAGCATTTATGATGTTTCTTAATGTCCAGAGGAATGTGAGGCTTCTATTTCGCCAGTGTCTTTCAAAGTCCAAAATGGGGAGACCAGATTTGTTGGCTGGTGCTGGACTCTCAATACTATTTTCCTGCCTTTCCCATATTTTCTTTCTTTTGAAAGAACATTTCAAAGTTTTCAGCTGCTTCCAGCTGCCGCTTAACATTACATCTTAACAGCACAAATTGGTATAACTCAATGTAGCTACATTTACAAGAGAAGAACTGTGCAACTTGTCTGGTAATAGCTTTAAGTATTTGAGCTAATCTCAGTTTTTCTCTTCTTTTGTACATAATGACAGTAATACTGCTTCAGGTTAAATCATTGAGACAGCAGGTTTTTTTTCATACATGGTAGGTTCGCACCAAACAAGTTACAAATCAAATAGTCCTTTCAGAATGCCTTAACAGTATTATCGTGCAGTGAAGAATTACAGATGGTTTGCTGCAAAGTAATATATGTGATTTCTATTATGAAGAGGCTAGACATTACTTCAAAAAACATTCTCTTAATTTAGTTTGATTGTTGTGATTTTTCCTTTTCTCTATTAACTAATCAACAAGTGGATGGTTGGTGTTCCAGTGCAAATGTTTCTCAAACAGCAAATTCGTAGACTTTTTTTTAAAACCAAGAACTGTAATTGATTTGTTTGGTAATCATGCCACTACCAATATATTTTATCCCCTGTAAATTATATTACATTGTTGCTGAATGTTTACTGATTAGTGCATCTGGCAAGTGGGCAGCCCTACTCTCTCAACTCAAATTTCCAGCACCCTTACAACAATCCCGAGCACAAGTCCCAATCCATCAACACAAACCTCAACAATTCTGAAATTAAGACTCATATAAGATTCTAACTTATCCTTCCAAAGCCTGGGTGAAGATAGTTTGCCTACCCTTTGAGCCAGGGAATCATATTTCAGGGAAGAAGGATATCAAGGAAGCAGAAGGGGAAGGATGTAGAGCTCCACATATTTTGAAAGACTTCACTTTGTAACGCCAAAAATAGGACTGTTTTAGGACCTTTATCCTTGGAGTGATTCCAGTAGCACTGGCTAGGTATTCCATTCTCCATTGTGGACTGAATTAATTTTCTTGACAGCTTGCGGCATAGAAGAAGACAGGCAGGCTTATGAACAAGCCTGTTCACTGTACCTCACCTTGAATGAACTCAGATTTATGATGAGGGATAATTAAGGGTGTGTCACTTCAAACTGAGTTGCTGAGGTTTGCCAATTTTTAAGTATTTTCCAGTTGCTACAAAGCAGAATATTTCTTCAGAAGAATATGCAGATGTTCTTTTAAACAAAATAAGCATTTAATTTTATAGCGAACCTCCATATTTTAAGTTGTTTGTTGAAAATATGTATGATCTATCGTACATATATGTCTGTCCAATTTGAAAATAACCTCGATACAGTGCATGTCCACCATCAAGTAAAGTGGCATAACACTTTATTGTAGCTGCGAAATAAGAATGGCTTCTTGATGCTATTGTTGTGAAACCATTTTGTCATAATGGAGAAAACAGCAAAGGAAGTGCTAAGGTGACCAGAGTCTGCTGGAGCCAAAATAAATTTATTTATAACTAGAACCACTTGGCCTCAACTTTAGTGGTATGGAATAGATTAGAGGGTTAATCCATATATAGGTTCACCTTGCTCTTAAGTGGAATATCTGTTCTTTCGGGGCTGATTTATTGGATATAACATTGACAGAATTTGTAAATGTGTACATATATATATGTTTCCCAATCCCTTCTCTGGTTTGTCGGATCCCTCACTTTCATTCTCATTCAATGAATTTAGTCCTCTGACAAAACTAACACATGAAGTAGAATATCAGATTCATAAACTCGCTACAACCCCATTTCAACTTGATGTCCCTTTTAAATGCATTATACACACTAATCCCTGTAAATTTGTCCTCTGTTATTCACATGCTGCAACTGCTTTGTCTGACCCCACACAGCATCCATGTTTTTGCTTCCCTCCTATTGGTACTCCTTCCAATTCATTGGTTGCCAGTTTAAATGGGCAATTATTTATAATCACAGAATTGCAATCAATTGCTTTACAATATATGCAAATTCTTAAAAATCCTTTTCGAGCACAGGCATTTTAAAGAAATTGCAAATTTTGCTTCCAGTACTGCTCCTTGGTCAAGGGTTGGCATGTACTCATGATGGGAGTGAATTCCACTTACCTTAAGACCACATTTGATTTATGAACATATTGTTTTCAGATGAAATTCTGAAGTATGAGCAGCTTTACTTCTAAATAATAATGTTTAAGCTCCAGTGATCCAAGTTAACTGTTTTAGTTTGTCTTTGTAACTGTACCATTAATCACTGCTTTCAGTGGTTGGAACACCAAATCTTTTGGAATTGAGACACGGCTCAATTATTCCTGGTTCAAATTGCAGCGTGGACTAGTAGAACGATATGGATGTCTCCCGAGAGTAACAGTCTCTATTCTTAATTGAGTTAATCAGTGAGATTAAGGAAATGAAAATCTACTAGTTTCAGTAACTGTTGATACCTTCTGCTATAACTGGCGAATGTGGGAAATCCGTATTTTTCTCTTCATGATCTTACTATCAATTACAAAGTCATAAGTATCTTGTGGGTATCTATTCATTCAGAAAACTTGCTTCTTTTTGCACATAGTCATATTAGCAGCAAAAATATTGTTCTAACAAGTGGTTATTGAATTTAATCAAAGAACTGACAAACTCTTATGTTGTAGATTGAAGCAAGAAAAACCTGATTTCAGAGTAAACCTCTTGCTCCCTCTAGACTATTAGCTTTTTAACAAGTGATACTTGAGTATTTTGTAAATACTAGTCAGAAAACATTAGAAAACTAATAAGGAGGCAAATAAAAAGAAATTACAAATATTTTCAAATTATTCCATTACATTTATTTACCTTGAGATATGTTAATATTTCGAAAAGCAAATGCTGTAGTTACTGGAAATTGAAAATAAAAATGAGAAAATGCTGCAAATGCTGTGTAGGTCTGACCACTTCTGTGGAAAGTTAAGCAGAGGTAATGGGTTGAATTACACTAAAAATTGGCTCACTGTCAGTTTTGAGGAGCTTCATAGAGAGTTTCTGTCTGTGAGCCTTAGTAGTTTTCTCGTGCAATTTTTGCTGCTCACCTCATTAAGTTATACACCATGCCTAAATAGTGCCACTCTTGTATTATCTCATGTTCGCCAGTGGTGAAAGTACTCACCACAGCTGGGATTTCCATCACCAGTGCCAACTTAAGTTGCCTGGTCAGTCACTGCCAGACAGGAAAGCCCTTCACAGTTAAATGTCAGGAAAGTTGTTCTGGAGATGATGGTAGAGGCAAGTTGGCACTCCAATTTTCTGACAGGACCTGGAGGTCATGGCAAACGTGGTAGTGGAGAGGATCATGAATCATTAGAGGAGACAACACCACCAAACCCTGTCAGACTAGTCTGAAGTTGCCACCCTGGTCAGTACAGTGTCTGCAGTTCACTGGAATACCCAGCGGTATAGGAAAAAGGTTATTGATCTATATTCTACACAGATAAGTGCCACTGTCTTCTCTCAGCTCCCTCACACTCAGTATAACTCTGCTTCTGCACCTACAACCCACCAAGTCTCAAGGCTTGCCATTCTCATTATTGCATACAGCATCTTTCTTCGCTTACTCTGATCCACCACAACACCTTCATACTTATTAGCCTTTTATGGACCATGCCCTCTGCCCTAACCTGCTTCAGCACTAGCAACTGTGCCAGCACAGATTTCAGTGGTTAAGCTGTGTTCACTGTCTGCACAATACTGATTGGAAACCCTAAACATGACTGAGAAAGGCCGGCTTGTAGCCCTTATTGGCCCATTCAAAGAAGGAGTTGCATTGCATATGCACTGTATGTCATGACATGGCGTTCTGACTGCCATCGCTGGACAAATCATAGCAACACTGCTGCTTTCTCATCTACATGACATTCTATAGAAGACCAGTGACTGCAGTTGATTGCATTTTCACAGCCTCATGAGGACACCAATAGCTGGAAGTTCACAGTGGAAGCTGGATGTCATAAACTGGAAATTGATGTTGGTCCTGGGTTTCTAGATGCAGCTATGCAGCAGCCCTTAGTGCAGCAGATATAAACGATGACAGCTTAGGATTGTAGAATTTTACAGTACAGAAGAAGGTTATTCAACCCATTGTATTTGTACCAGCTCCCAAAGAGCTACTCAACTAGTCCCACTCTCCAGACCTATCTCTGAAGCCCTCACTTTCAAATATATATCCAGCTCTCTTTTGAAACTTCCAATGGAATCTGCCTCCACCATTGTCCCAGGCAGCACATTCCAAACAAATCCTAACAACTCTGAGTAAAGATGTTTATCCTCATCTCACTCCTCACTATCTTCTGACAACTTTGAAATTGTGACCCCTCGTTACCAGCTAGTGGGTACAGAATATGCTGCTTTATCTTGTCAAAATTATGCATAATTTTGAACACCTCAATACGGCCACTTCTTAATCTTCTCTGCTTCAAGGAGAATTAACTCAATTTTCTCAAATCTTCCCTTGAAACTAAAGTACATCTTTTCTGGTACCATTCTAGTAATTCCCCTTTGCACTTTGTCCAGGGCTTTCACAATCTACATTCAGATATGAGCACCTTATTTAAGGAAATACTCCAAGTTGGCCTGACCAATGATTATAGAGGTGTAGTATCATTTCCTTGTTTTTACACTCTATGCTTCTACTTATAAACCCAAGTATTCTGTAAACCTTCCTAACAACCGGTTCAACTTGCCTGGCCACCTTCAGAGAAGTATGCATATAAACCCCAATATCCCTCAATGACTCTACTCTCATCAAAGTTGTATCATTGAGCCTGTATTGTCCCTCCATATTTCTTCTTCCAAAATACATTACTTCACATTTATTTGCATTGAAATTCATCTCAGGTGTCTGCCTGTGTAAGAATCCACAGGGGACTGATGAGCTGATATAGGTAATACCAGCAACCAAAGGGGTTTCTGAGTGAGAGTTGCAGCACATAAATAACATTTGAACAAGACTTTTTCCCACTGGGACATGGAGGCCAGTAAGATACCTTTTGATGGAGCCTGCAAACTGTTGCCCTGATGCAGACATTTGTTGCTTAAGTGTTTTGTTGGGCAATTAATAGGAGATTGTATACGAGACAGCAAAAATGAGGGAAACTGCATTTCCCTACCTCCCCAAAACCACAATCTCCACAGTACTGAATAAAAGCATCATTGTACATAGGAAAATGTTGTGGACATTTCTAATGCAAGGTGTGAGATGAATAGCTCCTGCACGTTATACAAGCTATGGAAACTTTGATGGGTGATTGCTACTTTTGTATCTAGGATGCATCATTAGGCCCACATGATGTTACTTATTCTTTACAGCAATTAGTAGATTAATTTGTGTTGTTGAATGATGTGGTCAAGATTGCATGTGGGCAGACTTAATTGCCCCAGTGAGTCAATGCATGGGATCCACATACAGTATTATCTGACAAAAGGCGTCTTTCCCTGTACTGTGTAGGTGTTTGTTTAATACCATTTTCCTTTAAAGGACGTAACTTTGCACTAAAGTCAGCCCTCTCACTCAGAGAAACAGGAAATATTCCTCCAATCTGGGTATGATTGCAGCAATTTCATATTTTGATTGCACACTTGTGACTTGGATGAAACTGGGAGTCTAGATTAGAGTGGTGCTGGAAAAGCACAGCAGGTCAGGCAGCATCCGAGGAGCAGGAAAATCGACGTTTCGGGCAAAAGCCCTTAATCAGGAATATTTCTGATGAAGGGCTTTTGCCCGAAATGTTGATTTTCCTGCTCCTCGGATGCTGCCTGATCTGCTGTGCTTTTCCAGCACCACTCTAATCTAGACTCTGGTTTCCAGCATCTGCAGTTCTTGTTTTTACCCACTTGGATGAAGATGGAAGGCAACATAAGTAGCACTTCATGAAATTAGCGCAGGCTCAGCCTCTCAATCTAGATGACACCATACTCCTTTTGGTCCTGCCCTTCCTGTCAAACCCATCAGCTTTGATCTTCTCCACGGGCTGTCACAACCCATTTACTTGACTGGTTGCCTACCCGTTTTACCTCGGAGCCCCAGCCATACTACTTAGTTATGCCAAGCATAGTAATGCACTGACCTCTCCATTGAAGCCATTGTAACATTTGCTGACACCTCCCTCCACCTGTAATCTTCGTGCTCCTAGCCTGTATTGTCTCCATCCCTTGGGTGTTGAATAGTCATCTTCATAATTATTATCCCCTCTAAATCTGTGTGCTGCCTTCAATCCCCACATTTGACTTCCCCAGCATCCCCACCATCCCAGTGGTCCCTGATAACCTCCTCAGACTTTCAATGAACAACCTCCCCTAGACTGACCATGGGCCATCCTCTTACTGGTTTGGAAAGACAGGCCCAGGTGAAAGTGACCAGACCTCTGACTTATTTCTCTGCAACACTTCTACTGACTTACCAATAATCCTTGGACTGGTTGAACTCTATTTACTGGATTGACTGTGGCCCAGTCCACGAATTCTAATGATACAGATTCTATGACCCTGGTCGCCCCAAGCAGCTGACTGACTTGTCCAAGGCCCTTGACCGGCCTTGAATCATGTCCTGGCTTACTGTGCCAATACTCCATGACTGTAGACTTTCTGTAGACTTTGAAGCTTGGCTATTTGGTTAAAGCACACACAATGTATTTGAGGTGTAATCTCATGCTCTAAGTTTGACATTACATATCACTGTGTCATTGACTGATCACTGCTGACAACCAATGACTAGCTGCCTGGCTTTGTAACTGCACTAAAAGCAAGGCAAGCCAGAAGGACTATGTAAGTTATGATTGTGGTAGTAAAGCGCATAATGGCATCATAGCGATGCTAAACAACCAGGTAGGTGGAAAGTGATTGAGTGCTGAATCCATTAGCTGTTGCTTTTCCCTGCCTGCAAGATGGCATGGCGGCAGCTTTACAATGCGAGGTGTCGATGCACTCCATAGTGCACTGTTGAAGAACTATATTTGAAGCAAATTGCCATGTTGATATGTTGAGGCTGGGACATGTCTGATATCAAACTCTGGATGGGTCAGCAGGCAATTGCTGCCCATGTAGCAAACCCTGTGATTATGGGGAAAGTTGCCTAAGGTTGAGGCCCCAGGGATAAGGAGCAAGCTAGAGCCCCCAGTTACCAGCTTTGATTTTCACATTCAGAATTGTCGCCATTTAGTTTTTCTCCACCATATGGGAATACAGGAAGTTGTGTGCAGATGAGGTAAGATGAGATACTAATACAAGTTGACCTCTTACTACTCCTTCGCGAGATTCTCATTCTCATCTTTCAAATGTTGGTTGGAAAACTGGACTTTTTCTTTCTTGATGTCAACAGTCTCATTTTTCCAATCTTGCTACATTTCCCAACTGACTCATCTTTATCCATCAGGAGAATCGACGTTTTGGGCATTAGCCCTTCTTCAGGAATGAGGAAAGTTTGTCCAGCAGGCTAAGATAAAAGATAGGGAGGAGGGACTTGGGGGAGGGGCCTCACCTTGACCTTTTTCCACCTATCACATTTCCGACGCCCTCCGTGACTCCCTCGTCAGATCCACACCCCCCACCAACCCAACCTCCACTCCCGGCACCTTCCCCTGCAACCGCAGGAGGTGCAAGACTTGCGCCCACACCTCCCCTCTCACCTCCCTCCAAGGCCCCAAAGGAAACTTCCATATCCGCCACAGATTCACCTGTACCTCCACTATTCCACTGAAAGATTTTCGATCTGAGATGCCAACTCTGATTCTCTGTCTCAACCTACTGGCTATTTCCAACATATTTTGATTTGCTTTGTTTGTCAACCAGTGACTACTTTAAAATTACGTGATTAATTTGACATTTTCTATTCTCCTTCCAAAATAAAATTAATTTTCTATTCCTGTTATGCCATCAATTAACTTTAACTTTTTCCTCAAATATTAATAACTGCTAAAGTGAGGAAAATAATACATCTTAAGTGTTGTCAGGTTTTTCACTATTAATTTCTCATGCTAGTTATCATTGTTATGAAATTAATATAATGGAACAGATTATGTAAGGAAGCTTGGTGATATTTATTACAATAGAATGGGACATCATACTCCTAATGCTAGAGGTGATAGAGGAGATGGTGAATTGTGCAGTGGAGAACTCCCAGAAACACAGAGAAGACACTGTAGGTATGTAATACCTACTTCAAGCAGAAGCAGTTTTGTATTATACTGAGACAGCAAGTGCTTTGGATTTTTTCCCATTTTACACTTGCAATTACATTCAGTGTTTAGACATCTCCATAGCAACTTTCAGTTCTAATCAACCAAGCCTTCTACATTGCTGAGGGAGGTTTTGCAGACTAGTGATATAAAAGCAACACAGCACTTGAAGCAAATCTGTAATACAAAGGAAAATCATGACTTGATAAATGGAATGTATGAATCCAGTAGAATTATACTGTAGAAGCAAATCTAGTGGTGTCATTATTGAAGAGATACTGAACCAGCTTTAATAGGCTTATGGCCTGTTAGGTAAATAAGGGCAAAATGATCACTTAATACCCGTAGTAACTTCAAGGTCTCAGGCAATTAATTGTCTTGTATAAGGAGAATCTCGCCACCTTGTTAATCTAACTTGGTGGTGAGAGTTGCATTTTAAATAATGCCATTTCAGTCAAACTGACTAGAATTTTTGGGCACCGTGCAATCAGTGGTCTAACCTCTTTCATTGTTTGGTGGGGAAACAGTACTTCATGTCAGTCTGTACTTGATTTTAAAATATTGCAAATTGATGTTAATAGCATTTACTTTTCTACAAAGTGGACCGACATTAAAGCCCTGTAAGCTGTGGGCAAGTGGTGATTATGCGGCCAGAATTTGCCATGTGTTTCATTTAAGTGGACTGGAATAAGCCAAGTCCAGCAAGCAGGGGTTGGATGAACGTGGCAGGAGGCCACTGCCAGGGAACCACAGAGTTGATCCCTGTCTAATGTATGTGAAAGGGGAGATCTGGCACAGTTGTGAGAAGTCGTTGGTGTGAGCAGTGCTTCAGGAGCTCAACTTTTTTGTAACTAATCAAAATTGATAGTTTTACTTTTAATGTGCTAATCTTGGTGATGCCGTTGAAATTTGGCTTTGATGATGTCATGGAAGCCTCATTTTTTTTAAAAAAAAAACCCAAATGAGATCAACTATCAGTTTTACTTTGCATTTTCCACTAAACAGTAAGAAGGTCACTTCTCCACCCATCTCCTAAAGAATCTAACCAAAAATAGTGAAGCCTAGTCGAATCCAACAAGTTCAGCAAGCTGGGGGAAGAGGTAAACATTTGTGATAAGTTTGGGCTGCTTTTTGTTTTAGTCAATGAGACATTTCAGGAGGGCACAATGACATGAGTTCAAGACCCCCCCCCCCCCTTCAATATCCTATGCACAATATAGACCGACACGAGAGCCAGGACTGTAACATGGCAGAGGTGGAATTCATGGTCACTTGGCAGTAAAATAATTAGAATAGAATGATTACAGCACAGAAAGAGGCCATTTGGCATTCATATCCATTATGGATGTGGAAGAGCAAGTCAGTTAGTCCCACTTCCCTGCTTTCTTCACTTTAGATGCTTATCTGTTTCATCTTTGAAACCAGCTCAATCACATTCTGAGAAGGTGCATTCTAGATTGCAAACACTTGCTGCCTAAGAAAACATTTTATGATATTACCACTGGTGCTTTTGCCAAACTCTCCTATGGAGTTGTCAATTCTTCATGGATATTAGTTCATCCAAAACTTAATTTACTATCTTGAACTAAATTTTAATTTTTCTCTGTCTAACATTTAGGGGTTCCTGAGCCATATTTCTTCCCGGTAGTGAGATTGACACCAGGAATTAAACTTTAACTCGATTTGTTTACTGGTGCTACTCCAAAATTGCTGGTCTCCAGCGAGATGAAAACTTGAAAGAATTTAAAATGACCTCATTCAATGAACTTGTTACGTGTGTGTGACCAGGGCAGATTGGTCAACAGAAGTGCAATCACATTGTTCAAGAAATTTCAGGGTCTACATTTCTGTTCCATAATTATTTCTACTATACATGTTAAAAAAAATCACTTACAAAATGTTATGTGCTCAAGCACAGGCATTCCTATATTAAATTTCTTTGGTTAGCTAGAAACCATGAGCACATTTTTTCAAAATGGTATTCAAGGTCCATTTTACCATTATAATTTTATCACTAGTAACCAGCATTGCAAGGTTTCTGTTTGAGACTAGTGATCTATTTAATTGGAGATATTTTTAATCAAGTAATATTCTACACCAGCAATTTATTGTCCAGGTGGTCATAAAGGAAGATAAAAGCAACAACAAAAGGTAATGTTTGCAAGTTTCAGTTTTTGCAATGCATTTTGAAACTTTTCAAATGCTTTGAAGAACTGTCTTGCCACTTCCCTTTAACAGTGTTAATCCATTTAAATATAACATGCAACGATCTACTTTAACTGTTTGTATTTACCATCCAAATCTGAATAATGATGATACATAACTATGATAAACTGATCCAGAAAATAGAGATCTATTAGTAATCTGCCATTATGGCAAAATTTAACATAATGGAGAGGAAGAAGAGAGATGATTTAAAGGAGTGAAGCAAGACAAATGGAAAATGAATAAGAGTGAGTAAAGATGCAAAAAGAATGAGGTGGTGGGAAAGGGAAAAACACAGATCAAATGGAGAAGAAAGTGAGATGGTTTGAGAGAATGCACGTGGGAGAAACAGTTGCTGAGGGAAAAGGGGCAAAGAAAGTTCAAAAGGAATGTGAAAGAGGAAAGCTAAGAGGAAGTGAATTACAGAGTAACAAGTGAGAAAGAATGACTCCAGATACTCGAGCATGTAATTAAGTAGAAAACAAAGCAGATCAAGTCACGTTGCTGGAATTTTGTTCGAAGATTTTTCATGCATTATATTGGAAGTTAATGATATTGGTCAAATTATAGCAGTTCTTTAAAACAAAATTGTGTAACATTACCATTGAATTCAAACTGCAGGGAAACCCGTTTTGTAAGATGATATACACTTATGTTATAGTGCTACTATGTTCATTAGTCTCTCTTCACACTATTTAAGGTGTGAGATTTTGCAAAGCTCTTCAGAAGTGCAGGACAAAAAACAACTGATGATTATTCATCTTTAATGTTTTGTGAGGGAAAAAATGACGTGCCATAATGTTATGTTATCATTTCTTCAATCTTATTGCTTTTCGAGCTATTAAAGTGTTGTTCGCAAAAGCTTACGATACTATACTTCTGACATTGCAAAAATCTTTGCATCTAATTGTAAAGCTTAATGGTTCTTTGCTAACATAAAATTTCTTCTTAAAGCTTGAGAAGTCCAACTCAATATTGTAAGTTTAGAAGTTAGTTGGTGCAAAAATTATATGAGAAAGGTCTTTTATTTTTGAAATTACATCGTATGGAATAAAATGGACTAAACTGAGAAATAATTCAACTTGATATGAATTCTTTACCTAAGATCTTACTGAATTATTCCGAGAAATCTTTCAACTTCAAATGTACATTGATAACCAGGGAGTATTTCAGCAACAGTCTGCAATCTAGTTTCTTTTGAAGAAACAGAGCTAGAAACGTAGAGCTTTGGAAGGCAAGCCAAGTTCTCTGCAAAGATTCTTAAAGAGCTAAGAATAGTATTGGATGTTGTTTTTGTCAACATGTTGCTTGACAGACTGAAAATCAGTGAGAGTTAAATGATCACAACAGAGTATCATGCTAAAATAATCATTTCTCCCCTCACAAGTATTGCAGACGAACCATTTTGCAATTAAATAAACCAGTATTTGTTGCCTTGAAATTTGCAAAGACTGACAACTTAGTGGTGAGAAGGGAAATACAACATTTAGTATTAACCAAATATACCACAAACAAAAACTTTGTATTGCTGTTTCTTCTTTCTTGTAGTTATTTACACCATTAAACAGTTTTTTGTGCTGTGTATAAAGTGTACATTTACTTGTCAGTAATATAATTTTTGACAATATTAGGGAATTGCATGTATATTAGTTCCTCAGAATGTTGTCTTTAACACTTTATTAGCTCGTTTTGATATATAATCTTTAAACACACCACTGGTTTATTCAGTTCACTTTGTATATAACCTTAGAAGTCCACAACACTAACAAATAGCATTTATGTGAAGTGGATTATATTTATTGTATATGACCTGAGTTAGCTACATGCTTATGAAGACAGGACTCAATTGTAACAACCTACTACAGGGGATCCACGATTTATGAACGACTGTGCTTACCAACACAATCTCATACAAGCATGTAATTTTAAAGATGCAACTTATGAACATTTCGTAAAATTTACTTATTGTATTTTGTCCTGCATTGTATTCTGATTTGCCTTCATATCGACTTGCAGACTCGAAAAGAATCCGTTTGCAACTGGGGACTACCTGTGATTAAACCACACGCTTTTGACAATCTGTAATAAAGCCCAGTGATGCAGAAGTAACTTGAAAAGGCAAGTGTAGCAATCACTTTTGAGGGACTAGAACTGTTCTGCTCTATGCTTCGTGAAAATAACATTGCCTACTTTTTGTTCATTCATTAATGGGATGTTCATGTTGTTGGCATTTATTGTCCATCATCAATTGTTCTGGAGAAGATGCTGGTGTGCTACTTTGTTGAACTTCAGTAGTCCTCGGGATATAGG
The DNA here is from genome assembly GCF_037043375.1 of Chiloscyllium plagiosum. NCBI lineage: Eukaryota > Metazoa > Chordata > Chondrichthyes > Orectolobiformes > Hemiscylliidae > Chiloscyllium > Chiloscyllium plagiosum. The sequence continues at coordinate 104,293,814 of NW_028270144.1, read as the reverse complement.
AACACTCATGATACTGTTGAAAAGGAAGTTCCAGGATTTTGGCCCAGCAACAGTGATTGGTGGATAATAAAGTGCCATATTTTGATGGTGACTTAAAATGTATTTACAACCACTGAAACCTTGAAGCTTGTTATAGATATTACTAATGTGTTGTGTTACTTAACAAAATAGTTATTGGAAAAGATAACAAGACCGTGACTATGCTTTATCAGAGCTCATTTCCTCCTCCTGAACCCACTAGTGTAGGTTTTCCACATATCTTCATGGCTTCTAGTCTGATGATTCCATTCTAGTCTGCTTCAAATGAATAATGTATCCTCTGTAGATGCTCCATTCAGCAGGCTGTTAAAATGACATCCAGTTCCTTTCCACATAACAGGATACTGATTTGCATATAACTATGAAACAATTGGCAAAGTCAATCAGAGTCCTCAATTGTTTGGGCTGAATATGCAAACTTGGACCACTTTGACCGTAACTCCAGGTCTACCTGATTTCTCTAATGAAATTGGTGTAAAACTCTTTCTCTTTTTCAATTGTCTTTTTGATTGATCTATCTTAATATTTCCTCCACCCTTTGTTCTTACTGGTCTGAACAAATTATAGACAAAAACAAATTAATCCTTCAACTCTGTAAAACCACTACATTTGAAAAAGTAGATGAAAAACTGAGCTTTTGTGCAGCTTTAGACATAATGACAAATATTCTTTTTTCTATGTATATTTTTTCACTTGGTTCCTGGCCTGTGTTTGATGCTGGTGAGGCAGTAATTACTATCCATTTCTAGTTGTCCTCTGGGAATTAAGAATCCAGTGTGCAGTATTAGATCCAGCTTGAGTAGAGATTGAGGGTTTGCTTCCAGAAAGGACTACAATGGATGTGTTGGGTTTATGTGACAGTCCAAGAGTCATAGATATGTACAAAATTGAAACTGACTCTTCAGTCCAACCCTTCCATGCCAATGAGATATCTTATCCTAATCTAGTCCCATTTGCCAGCACTTGACCCATATCCCTCTAAACCCTTCCTATTCATGTACCCATCCAGATGTCTTTTGAATGTTGTAATTGTACCAACCTCCACCACTTCCTCTGGTAGTTCATTCCATATTTGCTTCATCGTCTGCATGAAAACATTGCCCGTGATGTCCCTTTTAAATTTTTCTCTTCTCACCCTAAATCTATGCCCTCTAGTTCTGGACTCTCCCACAGCAGGGAAAGTACCTTGTACTCTATGCTACTTTCTCCTCACCCCCACCCTCCTCTCATTTATCTCTCCACCCTGCAGGCACTCTGCCTCTATTCCTGATTAAGGGCTGTTGCCCAACACGTCGATTTTCCTGCTCCTCGGAAGATGCCTGAACTGCTGTGCTTTTCCAGCACCACTCTAATCTAGAACCTGGTTTCCAGCATCTACAGTCGTTGTTTTTACCCAGGGAAAAGACCTTGTCTATTTACCCTTTCCATGTCCCTCATGATTTTATAAACCTCTATAAAGTCATCCCTCAGCCTCCAACACTCTCGGGGAAAACAGTCCCAGCCTATTCAGCCTCTCCCTATATCTCAAATCCTCCAACCCTAACAACATCCTTGTAAATCCTTTCTGAACCCCTTTCAAGTTTCACAACATCCTTCCTATAGGAGGGAGACCAGAATTGCACACAGTATTCCAAAAGTAGCCTAACCAATGCCCTAAAAGGCTGCAACATGACCTCCCAACTCCTATAACTCAATGTTCTGACCAACTAAGGAAAACATACTAAACGTCACCTTCAGTATTCTATCTCTGTGCGACTCCACTTTCAAGGAACTATGATCCACTTTCAAGGGACTATGAACTTGCACTCCAGGTCTCTTTATTCAGCAACACTTCCCAGGACCTCACCATTAGTTCATAGGTCCTGCTCTGATTTGCCTTTCCAAATATAGCACCTCACATTTATCTAAATTAAACTCCATCTACCACTCCTCAGCCCATTGGCCCATCTGATCAAGATCCCATTGTCCTCTGAGGTAACCTTCTTCACTGTCCACTACACCTCCAATTTTGGTGTCATCTGAAAACTTACTAACTATACCTCCTATGTTCACATTCAAATCATTTATATAAATGACAAAAAGCAGGGGACCCAGCACCCTTGTGGCATTCAACACACACAGGCCTCCAGTCTGAAACGCAATCCTCCCCATTTCTGATATTCTTCTAATCAACCTGTTCAAAGATGTATTTATACGTTCCTGGAATAGGTGAGACTTAAACCCACCAGGTTTCTCGGTACAGGGGTAGGGTCACTCCCAATGCGGCACATGGACTCTTGTTACGGCCCTTGTTGCAGTCTGTTCAAGATGGCTTACGCCTGTGCCCAGATCTTGCTGACCTCTGCATTTATCGTCAGAGTCATAGAGATTTGCAGCATGGAAACAAACCCTTCCGTCCCGCCCGTCCATGCCGACCAGATATCCCAACCCAATCTAGTCCCACCTACCAGCACCCGGCCCATATCCCTCCAAACCCTTCCTATTCATATCCCCATCCAAATGCCTTTTAAATGTTGCAATTGTGCCAGCCTCTACCACTTCCTCTGGCAGCTCATTCCATATCCGTACCACCTTTTGTGTGAAAAAGTTGCCTCTGAGGTCTCTTTTATATCTTTCCCCTCTCTCCCTAAACCTATGCCCTCTAGTTCTGGACTCCCCGACCCCAGGGAAAAGACTTTGCCTATTTACCCTATCCATGCCGCTCATAATTTTGTAAACCTCTATGAGGTCACCCCTCAGCCTCCGACACTCCAGGCAATACAGCCCCAGCCTGTTCAGCCTCTCCCTATAGCTCAAATTCAGTTGCCGTGCTCCTTAGTGAAGAAAAAGGGATACATTTTAAATATATCAATAAAAGAAAAGAGAGCAAGTTGGAGACATGCACAATGTCAAACTACTTACCGCGGCTTTCAGTGGAGGCAAGACAAGGGGTGGATAGCCGATTCACCCCTCTTCCCTGCCAACGATATTTTAGTAGTTCAAATATCTTGATGAGGTTGGCAGCCTCTGATTTAACCTGTTCTACCAAGCCTGTTTGGTTTCCCATGCCTCAACATAACCTGCTACCTGAAGGAATGCAAGAACAGCTTCAAGGAGGGGGTCAATACCTTCACAACATAGCCTATGTCTTAGCTCCTTAAACTCTGCAACCCCTCATACTAAGATCCCGGGGTTGGGATTTTAACCCCGCACATACTTCTGGAGGCCATGGTATTTGGCCTCCTTTGGGTTTCTGTTGGTATTCACATAGATTATGAATATAATATAAATACTGAAAGTGTGGAAATTAAATATCATAAAAGAGAGGGCTATATGGAAAGACAATCTCTACCTATAATCACTTACTGACTGGAAGAAATGTAGATGCAGAAAGAGGATAACTTTTAATTTGTCTTATCTGTGTGTGTTAACACAGGAAATGATATTATACAGTAAAATTAAAATGTCTAGTAGCATTAGTATGAGTGTAACTAGCTCATGCAGAATTCTGCCTGCTTCAGATGAGAATGCATAGTTCAGTGAACATTACCTGCAACTATTACCTCAAATTTTTACAAATATTTCTTAAGTGAAATTCTTAGCCCAATTCTCTGCTATTTGGTAATTATTTTGTTAAAAAAATGTTTGACCTGGTTAATTTCAACTATGTAAGTAACCGCAGGTTGTAGATAGTGTTTGCAACAATCAGTTATTCATTTATTGACTGAAGATTCACACTTAAAACGTCTGCAGTGAGGTTTGTTTTCCTGTGTGTTAGGAACTGAAACTAGGTATAGTTTGTTGGGAACGTGGGTTATTACATTAACTGTGTTGTTACAATGGCTTGCTCTTTCACTAGTGATCAAGGTTAGAAGTATGCTTTTTCTCTTCCAAGAATCTGTAGGTTTCAGTACGTAATGCAGGGCTGTCAAATTCATTACAGGCCTATTGTACCTGACTGGGAGTGTTTTATGGGACTCTAACCCTGCGCTGATGGTATACAATTCTGTACACCATGTATACTAAAACCAACAGGTCAAGTTAGCTTTTTGTACAAATGCAGCTGCTGGCCATTTTTTGTTAGCTATTTATGTTTGTCTCCTGTGATTTCTTTTTTGGTCATTAAAATGAATGAGGGAAAATTGTGGCCTGGCAAGTGCACATGTGGAAAACTAGACTGCTGTAAAAAGGGTTTGTGCATTCCATTGGCCTGAGGTTTGGACAATAATGTTTCCTTTCTTTTAGGATTGTAAAGTATGCAGAGTATTTAGGACCAGTACCAAAGGAAAGCAACAAATTGATTGTAACTGTTAGAAGCCATTTATGCACCCCACCAGCAGGCCTGTGTGACAGTTGCTTCAGCTGCAAAATAATGAGTCAAGTTGAATGTTTTTCAAATGTTTGATTTTTGATCCTTCAGCTTTCATTTATTTCAGGGTGGGTGATCAATGTACTTTTTTTATGCATGGTGAAGTTGATTATATTCAGCAGTTTGAAATAAAATCATTGTCCATACAGAAAACACTTTGTTTAAAAGCTTTCAGTTGGTCTGTAAGATATGTCACAACTTTACATTTTAAAATGTTCACAGTTATCAAAACTATTAATTAAACACTGTCAAACTACAGAATTATAAAGTCTCTGCGTACCCTCAGTCTAACCAAAGCATCTTCCTTCACAGGTATATATTACACAGGCGTTCAGTTTTACTGGAATTAATTCAGAATGATTCTTATCTCCCAAGGGATTATTTCTGTTCATTTTTGAGTCTGGTAACTTGCAATATTAGAACTGTCTTTCACAGTGAGGGTTTCTTTGCCCAGAGACGCTCCTTTCAGCCCAAGCAAGGTTACTTTTCCAGACTCATTTAACACACTGCAAATTTGGACCTTCCAATCCAAGTATGAGCTCCCTCCACATTCCTGCATGGCAAACTATAGAACTATTTTTGGTCTCTCATGATTCCATCACTTCAGGATCCAAGCAGACTCCAACTGTGGTATGCATTGATATTCTGGGAAAGCTTGTAATCTCATTTTTACAACAACTCATCCTGTGTCCATCCCTATGACAATGTGAATTATGTGGTTCATGCATCTAGGTAGAAATGCTAATTAGCTCTTCTTGAAACCTGAAGTTTATTTCATCTTGGAATGGAATAGACTTTTCAGCATAACTGTTTCCAGTCCAACATTCCATCATGGAAATAGATCAATTAGTTAATTTACAGATCAACCATTATTGAATGGTGAAACAGGTTCAAGGAGCTAAATACTCCTCTCCATTTTCATTATTTCTTTGTTTTTCTTAGGAACAGTAGTTCTGCTACCATTTGCCTGCCCTATTTTTATAATTCCTTTATTTCCTTTTCATTCAACAAGAATAGAAGAGGAATCCCAACCATTCTTAAATGTTAGTATGATCTTTATTTCATCTCTAACTTCTGTAGTCCGTTCAAAGAAAAATTCTTTCTCCCAGACTCTGCTTTAAATTACTTGTTTTTAATTTTATATTCATGTCCCTTTAATATGAATTATTAATACTGCAAGTAGTTTATTTCCACATAATTTATCCCACCTTTTGTCATTCAAACTTGCTATCTCTCCCAAGGAAAGCAGTTTAAACTGTTCATGCAAAGTAATTGCATATAGAAGGAGTATGACAGAGCATGCTCTCAAAAGTAATATTTATGAAGTTACCACCATAAACTACAAGACTCAAAAATAATTATTCAACAGTTTATTATTTTAATTACTATATTTCTAACAGATGAAGGAATAAAAGCAACATATTCAAATGATGCTTAAATTGGTAAGTTGTGTGGATGGGAGTAGAAGCTTTATTTTATTCAAAAGGGCACTGATTAAATAAGGAAGCAGAACTGTTATAAAATCAATTTCATTGTTGGAAGGTGTGAAGTCATCCACTTTGAATCTGGGAAAAACAAATCTGAATGTTTTAATGGTGAAAAACTAGACCAGTGAAGATTAAAGAATGTTGTTTTGGTATCCATGTAAACATGTTACAATGTGCATAGATACAAAAAAAATCAATTGTGCATTGTCTTGGTCACATCCCATTTGATATAGACTTTTGGGTATTGCTTCTCAGGAAGGATATATTGATGTTTGAGGAGATTATGTAGTGTTAAATTATGAAGGTTGCTTGAGTGTGGTTTGTGTACACTTAATGTTTGTAAGTAATCTGTTTGAGGTATATAAAATTAGGCATTCATTAGGGTAGAAAAAGGATTTATTCTGGTCTGGAATCTTAAAGCTTAGAACCAGGTCAGATAGGAGTAAACTCAGGAAGCAATTTTCACATGAAGGATAGTGAACATCTGCACCTTTCAGCCTCAAAAGATCCATAGATTTAGTTAGTCTCTGGAAGAGACGGTGGAATAATGCCAATGGGTTAGTAATCTAGAGGCTTTGGCTAATGCCCTGAAGACAGAGATTCAGATTTTACCCTTACAGGTGATGGAATTTGAATTCAGTTAATAAACTTGGGACATAAAATAATCTCACTAATGGTGGCCATGAAGCTAGCTTTGGAAAAACCCATCCAATTCACCAATGTCCTTCCTTTAAGGAATTAAATCTTCCAGCCTTGATTGCACTGGCCTAGTTCTTCACTGGCCTATATGTAACTCCAAACCAACTGTATCTAAAATGACCTCACAGCAACCACTTAATTCAGTTATAGATGGACAATAAAAATATTACAATGGTTTATGGAAAGATGGAATGTAAATGAAGGTGAAGCATAGATTAGCCAAGATTAAGGATCAGAGGGACTGAATGCCTTTTTATGTGACTGAGAAGCTACAGTCATTCTTCGAGTATCAGTTTTATTTTTGGTACATTAAAGCACATTGGAGTATTGTTTACAGTGTAGGAATACTGTACATCAAGTCCAATAATGACTGATTTCACTGCTGAAATTCCTAAAACATTCTTGCACTGAGCCAGTCTTTTTTTTCATGATTATGTGAATGGTATACACTGGCACGATAGTTGCTCTTTGGAAAAATTGTTAACAAAGTGATGTTGGAGAGGATAAGAGTTGGTTTAGTTTTAAATAATTATAGTTGACAGGGGAAGTTTGAAACTTTTTCTGGAGTAATTAAGCTACATTAAGAAGTGACTTCCTTGTTGTAGTGCAAGCAAGTTTTAAAGATGGCATTGTACAGCTCAAAACTGTGTGAATATAAGCATTTAAGATTAATAGAACATAGAGCATTACAGCACAGTACAGGCCCTTCGGCCCTCGATGTTGCACCGACTTGTCATACCAATCTGAAGCCCATCTAACCCACACTATTCCATGTACGTCCATATGCTTGTCCAATGACAACTTAAATGTACTTAAAGTTGGCGAATCTACTACCGTTACAGGCAAAGCATTCCATACCCTTACTACTCTCTGAGTAAGGAAACTACCTCTGACATCTGTCCTATATCTACCACCCCTCAACTGAAAGCTATGCCCCCTCGTGCTCACCGTCACCATACTTGGAAAAAGGCTCTCCATGTCCACCCTATCTAACCCTCTGATTATCTTATATGTCTCTATTAAGTCACCTCTCAACCTTCTTCTTTCCAACGAAAGCAGCCTCAAGTTGCTCAGCCTTTCCTTGTAAGAACTTCCCTCCATACAAGGCAACATCCTAGTAAATCTCCTTTGCACCCTTTCCAAAGCTTCCACATCCTCCTTATAATGCGGTGGCCAGAACTGTACACAATACTCCAAGTGCAGGCTCATCAGAGTTTTGTAAGCTGTAGCATAACCTCATGGTTCCGGAACTCAGCCCCTCTATTAATAAAAGCTAAAACACTGTATGCCTTCTTAACAACCCTGTCAACCTGGGTGCAGGAGTAACACCTGTTGCATATACTTGTTCTTTAGTATGTGACCAAGTTTGCATTAAAGAATTTACTGTATTGTCTAGAGGTTACTGCTGCCCATAATTGTCATGAATTTCAAGTGGAAATGTTACTCACTTGATCCTTACCTTTTCAAATGAAAGTTTTCAAAGATACAAGAATCATGTAACAGCACACAAGATACCTGAACAGTTTGAAGGTAAGGATGAAGAAATGGTGATATGAGAATTCCATGACTGAACAATCAAACGTGGGCTTTGGCGTAAGTAGAATGAACAAACCTAAAATGGTGCTGGAGAACTCTGTTAGAAAGGAGATGCAAGTTTCATAGAATCCCTCCAGTGTAGAGATCCCTCCGTTTGGCCCAACAAATCCACACCAACACTCTGAAGAGTAACCCACCCAGACCCATAACCCTACCATATTCCTCTAGATTTATCCCTAATGCACCTAACCTACACATCTTTGGATTGAGGGACCAAACTGGAGCACCCGGAGGAAACCCACGCAGACAGGGAAAATATGCAAACTCTGCACAGAAAGACGCCCGAGGCTGGAATTGAACATGGTTCCCTGGCACTTGAGGCAGCAGTGCTAACCATTGAGCCACCATTTCAATTGATTTAAGATAAAAATTCAGAATCTATTTCAAGTCATTGCCCCCAGATAATTAAAGATTTTATCAATGTCTGCCTAACTTTCCGAACTTCAATCAGGCAGAGATACAAAAGGTTGACATCTCAGGTCAGGCACTAAATTGTGGGTGTGAGGCTTTGTTCAGAATCTGTCTCCGAGTTTTAAATCAGGCTCTTCTTGATCTGAAAGCAGGAATTTATAAAATACCACATTGACTGATTGTGACTACAAGTTGTGTTTTTTGAATAAAATAGAATATATCTGCAAATAAACAAACATCTCAGATGAAATGATTCACCCCCTATAGATTTATATATATGTATGTGCATGCGTTTGAGAGTGTGTTTGCGTGTGTGTGTGTAATAAATATTCCAAAACTGTAGAAACTAATTAAGGTAGAGAGGTTATAACAATTTATCAAGGTGATGCTGTTAAAACAGAGTTAAAAATCACACAACACCAGGTTATAATCCAACAGGTTATCTCACTTTTTAGATTAGAGTCAACCTAAACATCATGGCATAGACAGAGAACACAGGGGGCCAACACCTTCAACATATTGTCTAGCTATCACCATTGTTAACAGGTAACCCGAGAATGCAACTTTTTTAAAAAAAGGTTTTGTGATTTACCCATGAAAGAAGTGAAACTATCATTGTATTCTAACAGATGAAAGGCTTAACAGACAATCAGTTTTTCAATGTATAATTTCAGTTACATCACACTAAATTTTTGCTATAAATTCTGTGTTAGGATTGAGCCCTCCATTATCACCTGATGAAGGAGCATTGCTCCGAAAGCTAGTGTGCTTCCAATTAAACCTGTTGGACTATAACCTGGTGTTGTGTGATTTTTAACTTTGTACACCCCAGTCCAACACTGGCATCTCCAAATCATGACTGTTAAAACAGGACAGTAAGGAAGATTTTACAGGTATAGAACAGTATGATGGGGCCACCTGTATTGCGACATGAACAGTTGAGTCTGTCTTCATGGATGTGGAACTTAGATATCAGTCTCTGCTCAGCAATTCTGCGGATCTTGCAGTCCACCTTGGAAGACACTTGTCCACAAATCGGAGGCTGAATGCCCTTGATTACTGAAGTGTTCCCTGACAGGCAGGGGACATGCCTATCTGGGGATGGTTGTGTGCTATCCACCCATTCATCTTTGTAGTGTCTGCATGGTCTCACCAATATACCAAGCATTGAGACATCCTCGCTGGCAGCATATGAGGTAGACAACATTGGCTAAGTCACACGAACATCTGCCAAGTATGTGGTGAGTGGTGTTCTCACATGGTGGTAGTATCCATATCGATGATCTGACATGTCTTGCAGAGGTTGCCATGGCAGGCTGCTGTGGTGTTGTGATCGTTGTAATCCTGAAGGCTGGGTAGTTTGCTGCGAACGATGGTCTGTCTAAGGTTTGGTGGTTGTTTGAAGACAAGAAGTGGAGGCATACGGAAGACCTTGATGAGGTGCTCATAGTCATCGATGATATGTTGAAGGCCACAAAGAATTTTCATAGTTTCTCTGCTCCAGGGAAATTCTGGGTACTGAAGGGTACTCTATCAGTTGTTCCCTATGCCTGTCGTCAGAGGCGGTCATTGCAGATTTTCACTGGTGGCACATCAGAACTGGCCCTCGATGAGTTGAGCATCATATCCTGTTCTTATGTGGGCATCCTTCAACGCCTTCAGGTGTCTGTTGTGTTCCTCCTCATCAGCCCAGATAAAGCGTGTCCACAGGGGATGTTTAGGGTGGAAGCTAGAGACGTGCAGCATCGTGAGGTTATCCATGGGCACTCTACTGCAATCCTCAGATGACAAGCACAACCAGTAGAGTACCCTGCATCGTGTGCCCTCTCGCACTGCACCTGATGAGGGAGCCTTGCTCTGCCAGCTTGGGATTTCAGATAAACCTGTTGGACTGTAACCTGATGTTGTGTGATTTTTGACCTGTCCAACACCAGCACCTCCACATCAGAACTTTGGTGAAGCTGGTGGATACATGCTGTTTTTTTTTAACTTGGGACTTAATGTTCCTTATGATACTGAACCAACAACCCAAAGTACCAGCATTCAGATTTCACCATGGTAAACTATCAAGTTGAATTCACTAAATCAGAGGGTTCGCAACGGAAAGGTGAACTTAAAAGCTTCAAACTTGCTTGTAAATTGGGTCACTAATACCTTTCAAGGAAAAGCTATTGCCAGCCCGATCAGTCTGTCCTACATACAACTGCAGTTCTAACATGCACAGTTGACTATTACATTTCTTCAAGGTCACTTAGTTGTAAACTATCAAATACAAAATTTGTATATTTACTGCCATGTGGTGATGAAATGCACTCATGCCTAGGAACTTGAAAAGCTGCCCCTATGTTTATGATCGCCTCTTTGGTTTCCAAAGCAAAACAAAATATCTTTTTCTGATATCCTATAATATTCAAAAGTCTTTGGGTAAAGAATGAACATAAGTCAATATAATTGTTTGAACCTGTTATATTTTATAATCAGTGGAGTTAATTGTCACCTAAACCTTTGAGAAATAACTAAATTAGCATTTTGTTTTTGTTCTTATCCAACAGGGCATAGACTTCAGTGCTGATAAACCTCATAATTTGAGGTGGGGCTAAGATGAGCATAACTAGTGATGAAGTAAACTTCCTGGTTTATCGATATCTCCAAGAATCGGGTAAGAATGTTAATATGCATCACAAAAACATAAAGCGGCTGATTTGTATGGATTGTTTAAGCTATATACCCTTTATAATTAAGTTGGGATGTTTTGTTATGAAGCCAGTAACTCCTATCTCTATAGTTCAGTTTTTAATGAAGTGTTGGTGGATTTATTGGAAAATTGAGGTTCACATGCCTTCCTTTTGTACTTTAGCTCTATCAATGGACTAAACATATGCAGACAAGCCCTTAGAACTGAAGGGCATTCACATGTAATGCAGGTGGCTGTGTCTGGGTGGGAATTGTACAGTAATAGCTTTATTCCACGTACTTTGGCATAAAGTTTTGCAGACCTTACATATTTATAGTTAAAAAGAATTTGATATTTAGGGTTTTACCATATTAACTACAAAATTGATTGATATGCTCAAAGGTTTCTTCATTACAATTGTCAGCTCACAACCTCACTTTGTTTGATCAATATTTTGCCCTCAACATTGATTTATGAAGTTAATTGGGGAGGCCAGACAGTCCCTGAAGTTTTGATTTCTCATTGCTGTTGGGCCAACAGTACTGACAACAAATGAGCAGCATTAAGAAATAGAGTATTAACAAAACAAAATGCTCAAATTAATTACTGGGCTCACATATATTGAAGCACTGTAAATTTATGTTGCAATAAGATGTGCAGGCTTCACTAAGCAAGTTTTGAGTATTTTTAATACAAATAAATGTTTCTTATCAATCCACAAAATATATTGGGGAGGAAGTGAATCAAGGTTGTTGCATGTACTGGAATGATAACAGGGATGTTGATATATTTGTGGAAAACTAGAATTTTCTTCCTAGCATTGAGTTTTTAAAAAAATGTACTATAATTGTATTCTGCAATCAGCAGCTATAAGTGGTTGACTGCCAGGGTTACACAATGGAAATGGCTTCATCTGTACCCACTCAAAGGAAGCTGAGCATGTGGACAGTTAGAATTCACCAGGTTTGTTACTTGCTCTGGAGTAGCTGAGAAATGGCCATTCCAAAGTTTAATTTACTCTGTTGAGTAGATCAAGAGTCCTTGATGGGTTGCACTGCTGCCTCACGGTGCCAGGGACCTGGATTTGATTTCAGCCTTGGGTGACTGCCTGTGTGGAGTTTGCACTTTCTCCCCGTGTCTGCGTGGGTTTCCTCCAGATGCTCCAGTTTCCTCCCACAGTCCAAAGATGTGCAGGTTAGGTGAATTGGCCATGCTAAATTGCCCATAGTGTTCAGGGATATGTGGATTAAGTGGATTGGTCAGGGGTAAATATAGGGTAGGGGAATGGGTCTGGGTGGGTTACTCTTCGGAGAGTCGGTGTGGACTTGTTGGGCTGAAGGGCCTGTTTCCATACTGTAGGGATTCTGATTTTGATTCTGAAGAGTCAAGTCAAGAGTAGCTTTATTTGTCATTACTATGATTTACAACTGATACAGTAAAAAAAAGACAGCATTCCTCTAGGACCAAGGTGCTACATAGACAGCACAAAACTATTTGATTATATGCAAGGCAGCACAAAGTGCATGAGAAGTGCAAATCACGCAAGACAGCACAATAATTCCTGACATGTCAAGACAATAGGCACAGTGATGTACAATTACAGTTTAATAAAATAATGATAATTATTAAAACATTGTTCTTTCAGCAATTCAAAGTCATGTAAAGAGTTTCAGATGGAATAGAGTCTGATCATACAGTGTTAAGGAGCCTGATAACCCAGGAGAAGAAACTGTTGCACAGTCTGGCTGTGAGAGACTGAATGCTCCGGTATCTTCTGCCAGATGGCAGGAAGGAGAGTTTAAGTGAGGGGTATGTCGGGTCTTCCACAACGCTCTTAGCTTTTCGGATGTAGTGTGTGGTGTAAATGTCTGTAATGGAAGGAAGAGAGACCCTGATGATCCTCTCGGCTGTCCTCACTATCAGTTGTAGGGTTTTATGATCCAAGACAATGCACCAGCTCAGGGTACTCTCAAAGAACCTTCTGTAGAATGTGGTGAGAGTGGGGGTGGAAGGTGGGTTTTCCTCAACCTACTCAGAAAGTAGAGGCTCTGCTGGGTTTTCTTGGCTATGGAACTGGTGTTGAGGGTCCAGGTGAGATTCTCTGCCAGGTGGATGCCTAGAAATTTGGTCATTTGGTGCTCTTCACAATCTCCACAGGGGAGCTGTCAATGTCCAGTGTAGAGTGGTGGCTCCATGCCCTCCAGACGTTAACAATCATCTCTTTCATTTTATACACGTTCAGAGACAATTGTTGACTCTGCACCAGTCAATTAGCCACTGCACCACCTCTCTGTTTGCTGACTTGTCATTCTTGCTAATGAGACCCTCTACAGTCGTGTCATCAGCGAACTTAATGATATGATTCTAGCTGTGCATCATTGCACAGTCGTGTGTCAGCAGGGTGAACAGCAGTGGACTGAGTACACAGCCTTGGAGGGTTCCCATGCTCAGCAGATAGCTGGACACTTTGAACTGGTGGGTTTCTAGGTCTTGCAGCTTCACACCTAGCCAAATCTAGCCCATAGTCAAAATTTAACCTAAAGTTATCTTGTCGGTCGAAGGCCATTGATTAAAAATAGATAACCTGAAGTTTGTCTTTTCTGGACATGTACAATCTACACAATGACAGTCTAAAGAATTAAATGGTTTGGGATATTGTCATCCACAATTCTAAATTTTGCATGCTATTAATAACAGTGTTCATATTGTTCCACAAAAACACCTGTAGGGCACCTTGCTAATAACATTCTAACTGGTTAGCCTACCATGGCACAGAAACTCGCTGTAAAAGTCCAGTTCACAAATTCTGATCTCACTTCAAAGGATGATACAACTTGGGGTTATGACTTTGCCAGTTATTGAGACCACCTGGAAGAGCTGAATACATCTTTGTTGTCAAAGACTTCAGGCTGCATTTGAGTTTCACCATGCGGTGGGACAGGAGGGGAGATTTTGGTAGCCTGTGGGAAACCCTGATGTCAGTCGAACAAGCTTGTCAATGATGTTTTAACCTGACCACTACATTACCAAACCTTTTTTGGGTTCCCAGACCAAATGGTTTGAGAGTCTGATGACAATAACAAAGAGATGTAACTCCTGTATCTAAGACAATGCTCCAAGCATGCAATTTGATGTTTTTGTAATTGGCACCACAAAAGAAGGAATTTAAAATAACGTCTGAACTAGTGTCTTCTGTAAGCCACAGATCTGAACAGTAATTGGAAAATCCCCTGCACAAATTGGCTCTCTTAATTACTGCACAGTCACATGAAAAACTTACAAGGGGACACAACTTACAAGTTGACACACTCAAAACAAAAAAGAGGAAACAATGGTCCACATATTCAAAATTCATCTTGTTTTAGTAATGCCTCCCTGAATGTACAGCTGAGAACCATAAGGGTCAGTAGGGAAATTCAACATTTTGGTGGTAGGAGTATAAATCCTGCAGATGAAAAATAAACATACATGGAGTTTTGTCACGCAGCTGTGGTGCTGTGTTCCTGGATTTCATGCTGAAAGTTGTTTAATCTTAGAAAATCATTGAACGGCTGCATCACATGCATTGCCTTGTGTTCTCTAGCAAATTGCAGGGGAACCTCAATTATCCGAAAAACAGATTATCTGAAGAAGATCTCGAGGTACCAATGGAAACATTACATCAAAGACGTGTTTCCAACAGTGATCGCGTCTTTTGTTTACAGTGATTAAACAGGCACTGTCTCTAAATGACTGACTATCTGCTCTCTCTCTCTCTCTCTCTCTCTCTCTCTCCACACTTTCCCTGGAGTTCTACAGAGGGATGTACCCTAAACCCCCTCCTTCCCCAGATAATCTCTCCAACATTGTCCTGTACAGGGGAAAGGTGGAACCTGTCAAAAAGTTGCAGTAAAATGTTGTTTGTGTAGCTGTGGCTGCGTGTGTGTGTGCGCACGCTATTTGGAGACTTACCCCACAAGGCAGCAGCAGCAGTCTTGTTGGTGTCGTTTCGGCTGTCCCTGAGAGGGGGCCGGGTATATAGGGGGTTGGGGGTAGGGTTGGAGGCAGGGGGGCGGTGTTGGAAGTGAGGGGGCGGTGTTGGACATGGGAGGGGGAGGTCCTCGCGTGCTGTGTGCTGCTGCAGTCTCCTGAACGGAGAGCAGACTTTAAAAACTCGAGCCCCAGAGGAAAGGCGTTTAATTGATTAACCAAATAATCGATTATCCGAATGCAATTATGCTCGCCCGTGTCATACGGATAATCGAGGTTCCCCTATATAGGGAGCCTAGGAAAGTTGTAGACCCACTATTGAATTGCAAAACGCATGTTAATATCATTCACAGCACACCTTTCCTGAGGGGATTATGTGCAGACAGTTGGAGTTAAATGCAGAAATAACTGATTGGAGTTGGCTTCTTGATGTGCTTACATGTTTTGTAGGATGTAACATGTTATCTGTCTGTAAAGCCAAGTGCCCACTATGTTGAAACTTCCCTATCCATTTCCCAGACCAGAGCTGTCAGTTAGAGCAGTCAGTGAATTGCAGCTGGCAGTTTTTAAAAGTTGGTGCCAGGCCACCCAGGTCTGCAAACTAAAATGAGTTTGCAATAATGAGCATCTGCTTAGAAGTTCAGTGAAAGTCGTGATCATTGTTATTTTACATATCAAAGTGCCTAAAATAATAGAAGAAAGTGAGGACTGCAGATGCTAGAGATCAGAGTCAAGAGTGAGGTGCAGGAAAAGCACAGCCAGTCAGGCATCATCTGAGGAGCAGGAGATATTCCTGATGAAGGGCTTTTGCCTGAAATGCCGATTCTCCTGCTCCTCAGATGCTGCCTGACCTGCTGTGCTTTTCCAGCTCTTAATGTCTAAAGTCATATACGTTTCACAGTTTTAAATTGTGATGCTTATCCATGTACCTATTGGGAAAAAAATGGTTTATTACTTGAAATCAGTATCTAAATTTCCAGACTACTATTCAGAGAAGAGAATTCATGTGTCAGCTTAGGGCACATTAACATTGTCAGTGTTCACAATAAGGTTCTGCGTTATGATGTGTACATTAGACTATTGAATACCAAGACATTAGGCAGATTATGGTGCATTTTGGAAACATGTCACATCCATAAGCAAATCACAGGACTGACCAGAATATCCCATATGGAAATTCAAAAATATATACAGCATGTTGCTTAATTTGAGGAAATTGCTAGTTACAGATCAGTTTTAGAACTAATGAGAAACAAAAATAAATTCTGTACTCTAGTTGTCCCCAGGTGCTAAAATGACTTTTCAAGAGTGATCTGTAGAGTTTGTTCTTTGGTAATACAGTATCAGTGAAAAACAATGTGATCAGAAATACAACACAGGAGACCAATGTTAATATTGCGCCACTGTGCAAGGCGTACATGGAAAGGATATTTCTTTTTCTGGGTGAGTCCAGAACCAGGGGGCCACTGTTTTAGAATTGGGTTCGCCCTCTCAGGATAGAGATCCTAGAATCATCATAGAATCCCTACAGTGTGGAAGCAAGCTATTCAGCCTCTCAAGCCCATGCCAACCCTCTGAACAGCATTCCACCCAAACCCACCCCCTACTCTATCCCTGTAACTGTGCACTTCCCATGGTTAATCCGTTTAGCCTGCACATCCCTGAATACTGTGAACAATTTAGCGTGGCCAATCCGCCTAACCTGCACATCTTTGGACTGTAGAAGGAAACCAGAGCACATGACATGAGAGAATGTGCAAACTCCACAGACAGTCCCTCAAAACTGGAATTGAACCCAGGCCTCTGGTGCTGTGAAGCTTCGAAGCCATTGTGTCAGCAGTGGTAATACTTACTTTCCTAAACAGTCCAGGATTACCAGGGGGAGAGAGGAATATGGATTTGGAAATACAAGCCGATATGTGATGATCTTATTGAATGGCTGAGTAGGCTATAAGGTCAATGGTTAACTTGTAGTCCTATTTCTCATGTTATTGTGTAATTTATGTTAAAATGCTGCTATTAAGATTAGCTCAGTAGAGTCAAACTTTACAGAACAAAAGAGCTGAAAAATATACAGATGACTGTGACAAAGAGGTCAGTTTTAATGGAGATTGGGATTTGGACCTTGTATTGACTGAGGGTAGGCAACTCGCTGCCCTCATTAATGCCTCTGTTGACCTTTCCAACTGAAGCATTAGCAATAGATAGTCTAACTACTTGCTAACTCACATAAAATTAAAGCACAGATTGTATTTCTAGTTGATTGATGTACAAGATTTATGCAGTAAAATATTGGAAACAAGCTTTTAAGCTCTTCATTTAAAGGTCAGTTGGGGAAGTTTGGAGGTTAAGAGGGATTATTCTCTTGCCTATTAGTAGGAGGAAAATTGAAAAGATTCTAAACACTAGGCCTGAAAAGCAAATAAGTTTATCTGTGCGTAATTGTGGGGCAGAACCTCAGACTGCTGAGAGCCACCTGCTTCTATCTTCCATGGTCCTAACACAGTTGAATGCCTATTGGCAGACTTTCATACCTTGACAGGCCATGCATTTTCCTTTTCCAATGTCTCCATTTTTAACTGGAGTGTGAAAATGGGAAAACACCGCTTGTTGTTGTAGAGAGTGTGTTTCATAGTTTGTGAAAGTAAAAATGCTCATTTTCACATTTACGGTTGGGGTGGCATTGGGACACTAAAACAATGAAATCTTGGGGCAGTGTATGTTCCTTCAAACCACTGCCATTTTGGATTAAGATGAGGAAAAATGTCTTCACCCAGAGAGTGGCAAGCCTATATAATCCTCTGTGACAGAATGTGATTGGGGCCAAAGCATTGAATGTTTTCATGAAAGAATTGGATTCAGCCCCTGTAGTTAACAGGATATGGGGAGAAACCGGGCGCAGAGTAAGGAGTAGATCATATTGAACGGCAGGTCAGGCTCGAAGTGATCAAATAGCCATCTACAGAGGCCACGACAAATGTTATTAAACACCTCTGAAGCAGCTAGGCTTTGAACCTGGGTCACAGGATCCCTAGACTTTATAGGATGGATTAGTCGATTGTGATAATCCTATGGCTGTAGGAGATGTATTTTGTCCTTTTTTTTAATGAAGAAAGATTGAGGCAGAGGTTGACAGTGGGCTGTAGTGGGTACTGCAGATGCTGGAGATTAGCGTCAAGAATAGTGGAAAAGCACAGCAGTTCAGACAGCATCCTAGGAGCAAGAAAATCGATGTTTTGGGCAGAAGCACTTTATCAGGATACGGGGAAGCAGAGAAGTAGAGAGTGGTTTGCTCAAAGCCACTAAAGTAAGTAGCTTGTAAGGCCTTGGATTTTTGTTTAAGTTAGAACAATAGAAGCCGCATGAATGGGTGGGGTCAAGCTCCCACAGAACCAGGATTTTTAGTTTTAGCTTTCAGCAGTTGCTGGAGTCTTGAAGCTAGATGTGGAAGATCTTATTCCTGTCTCTTCCAGCTAAAAGCTGGGTTCTCTACCTGCTGCTAGAATTGCATGTGAGACGATCTATATTACTGAATTTGGCTTTGCCAAGGATGTGTTTATGGCATGTTACTATATTGGAACAGTTATTTAGTAGTAGTGGATGTAGGTTTGCTT
This sequence comes from Chiloscyllium plagiosum, assembly GCF_037043375.1. Taxonomy (NCBI): domain Eukaryota; kingdom Metazoa; phylum Chordata; class Chondrichthyes; order Orectolobiformes; family Hemiscylliidae; genus Chiloscyllium; species Chiloscyllium plagiosum. The sequence goes on along the minus strand of NW_028270144.1, from coordinate 104,274,977 downwards.
GCTGAGCTGGAAGGTTCACTTCCAGACGATTCGTCACCCTACTAGGTAACATCTTCAGTAGGTCTCCGGGCGAAGCACTATTCATGATTCCTGTTTTCTATTTATATGTTGGATTTCTTTGGGTTGGTGATGTCATTTCCTGTTCGTTTTCTCGGAGGTGGTAGATGGGGTCAAACTCTGTGTTTGTTGATAGAGTTCCGGTTGGAATGCCATGCCTCTAGGAATTCCCGTGCGTGTCTCTGTTTGGCTCATCCTAGGATGGATGTGGTGTCCTTCCTTATCTGTATGTCAGGATACTAGTGAGAGAGGGTCATGTCGTTTTGTGGCTAGTTGATGTTCATGTATCCTGGTGGGTAGTTTTCTGCCCGTTTGTCCAATGTATTGTTTGTTACAGTTCTTATACGGTATTTTGTAAATGACGTTAGCTTTGCTTGTTGTCTGTATAGGGTCTTTCAAGTTCATTAGCTGCAGTTTTAGTGTGTTGGTGGGTTGGCTACCATGATGCCAAGGGGTCTGAGTAGTCTGGCAGTCATTTCCGAGATGCCTTTGGTATAAGGGAGTGTGGCTAGGGTTTCTGGACATGTTTGTCTGTTTATTTGAATTTGTTGCTGAGAAATCAGCGGATTATGTTCATTGAGTACCCATTCTTTTTGTGATGACACCTTTGGCATCACTAAATGAAACAAATTAGAGGAAACCTTCAAGATCATCAATAATACCCTTACTAGCATAAAATTCACTAAAGAGGAGGAAAACAACAACAAGCTGCCATTCCTAGATGTCACAGTAGAGCGAACAATGGGCAACTTCAAACCAGCGTCTACATGAAAAAAACACATACGAGCCAAATATTGAACTACAGAAGCAATCACCCCAACATCCACAAACAAAGCTGCATCAGAACATTACTTCAAAGGGCCAACACACAGCAGTGCAGAGAAACTACACAGAGCAGAGGAAAATCACCTATACAGTGTATTCAAAAAGAATGGGTACCCAATGAACACAGTCCGCTGATGTCTCAGCAACAAACCCAAACAAACAGACAAAACGCGCCAGAAACCCTAGCCACTCTCCCATACATCAAAGGCATCTCAGAAATGACTGCCAGATTACTCAGACCCCTTGGCATCATGGTCGCCCACAAACCCACCAATACACTAAAACAGCAGCATATGAACTTGAAAGACCCTATACAGACAACAAGCAAAGCTAATGTCATTTACAAAGTACCTTGCAAGAACTGTAACAAACACTATACTGGACAAACAGGCAGAAAACTAGCCACCAGGATATATAAACATCAACGAGCCACAAAACGACATGACCCCCTCTCACTAGTATCCTTACATACAGATAAGGAAGGACACCACTTCGACTGGGACAACACATCTATCCTAGAACAAGAGAAACACACAAGGATTGTTGTGGTTCTGTTCGCCGAGCTGGGAATTTGTGTTACAGACGTTTCGTCCCCTGTCTAGGTGACATCCTCAGTGCTTGGGAGCCTCCTGTGAAGCGCTTCTGTGATCTTTCCTCCGGCATTTGTAGTGATTTGAATCTGCCACTTCCAGTTGCCAGTTCCAGCTGTCCGCTGCAGTGGTCGGTATATTGGGTCCAGGTCGATGTGCTTATTGATTGAATCTGTGGATGAGTGCCATGCCTCTAGGAATTCCCTGGCTGTTCTCTGTTTGGCTTGTCCCCTATAATAGTAGAGTTGTCCCAGTCGAATTCATGTTGCTTGTCATCTGCGTTTGTGGCTACTAAGGATAGCTGGTCGTGTCGTTTCGTGGCTAGTTGGTGTTCGTGGATGCGGATCGTTAGCTGTCTTCCTGTTTGGCCTATGTGGTGTTTTGTGCAGTCCTTGCAAGGGATTTTGTATACTACATTGGTTTTGCTCATGCTGGGTATTGGGTCCTTCGTTCTGGTGAGTTGTCTGAGAGTGGCTGTTGGTTTGTGTGCTGTTATGAGTCCTAGTGGTCGCTGTAGTCTGGCTGTCAGTTCGGAAATGCTCTTGATGTATGGTGGTGTGGCTAGTCCTTTGGGTTGTGGCATATCCTCATTCCGTTGTCTTTCCCTTAGGCATCTGTTGATGAAATTGCGCGGGTATCCGTTTTTGGCGATACATTGTATAGGTGTTCTTCTTCCTCTTTTTGCAGTTCTGGTGTACTGCAGTGTGTTGTGGCCCTTTTGAATAGTGTCTTGATGCAACTTCTTTTGTGTGTGTTGGGGTGGTTGCTTTCGTAGTTTAGGACTTGGTCTGTGTGTGTGGCTTTCCTGTATACCTTTGTGGTGAATTCTCCGTTCGGTCTTCTCTGTACCATCACGGCTAGGAATGGGAGTTGGTTGTCCTTTTCTTCCTCTCTAGTGAATCGGATTCCTGTAAGTGTGGAGTTGATGATCCCGTGTGTGTTCTCTATTTCTGTGTTTTTAATGATTACAAAGGTGTCATCCACATATCTGACCCAGAGTTTGGGTTGAATTTGCGGTAAGACTGTTTGTTCTAATCTTTGCATTACTGCTTCTGCTATGAGTCCAGAGATGGGTGACCCCATGGGTGTGCCGTTGATTTGTCCATATATTTAGTTGTTGAATGTGAAGTGTGTTGTGAGGCACAAGTCCAGTAGTTTGAGTATGCCATCTTTGTTGATAGGTTCAATGTCCTTTTGTCTGTTCTGTAAGTCCAGCAGGTTGGCTATTGTTTCTCTGGCTAGGATTTTGTCGATAGAGGTGAACAGTGCCATTACATCGAATGAGCCCATGGTTTCTTCCTTGTCTATGTGTATATTTCAGATGATGTCAAAGAATTCCTGTGTTGATTGTATAGAGTGTCTGGATCTGCAGATCAGGTGTTTCAGTTTCTGCTGTAGTTCTTTAGCCAGTTTGTGTAATGGTGTCCCTGGTAGTGATTCTATGGGTCTGAGTGGGATGTCTGGTTTGTGCACTTTAGGTAGTCCATAGAATCTGGGGGTGTTGTTGCTTTCTAGATACAGTGGAATACAATGCCTTACACTTACCTTTAAAATAAGAAAAGTTAGCGTGTAGGCGATCTTCTTAATATGATTTGAGGTTTGGTCTGGTCTATAATATAACCTTTACTTCTCAAGTAGAACATAAGCAATCATTGAAAATAACATAGAAAGCAATGTTTAGCAGGTAAAAGCATAACCTTACATTCATGATAAAAAGGACTATGTGGAAACTAGCTGCTGGAATAGACCTGCTTGTGTTACATAATATTCTCAAATAAATTTAATGAAGCTCTTTTATAAATGTCTGTATTAGGTAAGAATTTCCTTTACTGAAGACTAAGACATATGACACACGATTCTATAACACCACATTTTTCAAGCACCTGAGCTAAATGATCATAGTTTATGCCTGAGTATTAATGGTGAGTGTAAAAAGAAATTGCAGTAGCTGTGGACAAATGAAAAGGTTTTGTGAACTCACATTATTGCTTTTGCATGTTTCATTGCTGGCAAATTCTAAGTTTGTTATTGCTATTATAATGTGATTATGGAATTGAGAGCAATGGCAATTATAATGGCATATCAATTGGATTCAAACTTATAAATCATTTTGCCTCAGACATCTTGATTTAATAATAAACAGTTTGTTTGCTGGGCAATTGTTTGGCTCATTTCTGTCAATGCTTCAGAGAAGTACCAATTTTCATTGTGTTTCTTTTACATTGGTTCCTGAGAAGTATCTTACTGCATGTCCAATACAGGACATCCAAACACAGAATGCACTTTCCTTTATAGAATCATAGAATTCATACAGTGCAGAAAGAGGCCCTTTGTCCCATCAAGTCTGTACCAAGTATTCATTAAAGCCAGTCAAAATAAATTCAGATTTATTTCTATAGCGCACTTGTATAAGACTATGTTTTATGTCAAAAATGGCTTTATTTATTGAGTGGGCTAAACCCAGAAGATGTTTCCTTTTACGAAAGGACCAACAGCAACATTCTTAACTGACCTTATTGGTTCTTAAAATGGCCAAACGTTTACATAATTTAATCTTGCAAGTTACAAAGCTATCAGACAGCTGTTTTGCTATTGGGAAGTAGACCAGCAGAATAATCAATTTAAACAAGTGTGAATGGCCCTGTCTCTGAATTAGACAGCCTGACGTAATCAACTCACCATCACCCATTTGTGGTCAGTTAGGGATGGGCAGTAAATGCTGTCCTCACCAACAACATCCACATGCCATGAACAATTTTAAAATAAATTGTTAAACCCAATCGCTTTGGACAATGGGTTAAGGAGAGGGATCCACTGACAATTTCATCTAACAACTGTAAACTATGAACTTGGAATGAGAGTCAACATTCTCTGTGTTTGCTTCAGATTTCCAGCATCCACAGAATTTTACTTTTACTGTAACCACATTCTGTAACTGGCTGGTTGGTGAACTGAGAGGTGAAAACGGAGAGGAGCCATTCTACCATTCCTTTCCTGGCCATGTTTAATAGACAAGCCCCAAGGTTCAACATTGTGAATGCAGACAATGATGCTGTCTGTATCTGTACTTCTTTCTTACACAGTTCTTTCTGCACTATTGGCAAAAATATTTAAAGTGGTTGCATTAATTGTCCGCTCAATTCTAAGTGTTGCTAATCCTCACAGATGGTGCTAATTCAGATTTATATAATATGTCATTATGCTGCCTTCTACTATTTTTAAAATGTTACTAGTCTTCCTAAATCACTCTTAAACTGTAATTAGAATATCTTTACTGCTTAGATACAATTGCAAAAGAGACATTCTAGTATATTTTATATTTTAGTAACTGCCTTCAGCAATATTATGATTCATAATGCACAACATGCCAGAGATCCCAACAGTAAAGTATTTGCTGAGCCAAGCTGCAAGAAAGCACTTTCAAAATCACCATAAAGAGAAGTTTTAGGTTCCAAAAAAGTTAAAAATCTTGATGATTGATGAAGGAATTGCTCTCCCAGCAGCCAGGTTTTCATCATCTTTTGTTTATGAAATTCCAGACATTGCAGCTGTTTAAATGGAACATTTTGTCCAAACACATCTTAATACATGGGAGCTGCAGAACCCTCATTTATTAACCCATGTCACTTGCTGTAAAAACTTAAATATAAATGTAATTTGAAAATTCAATTAGAAAACCTTTTGGACATTCCTTGTGCCATTGAAATAAAATGATACTATATATTGGATTTTTGGATGTAAAATGGGCTCTATAGCATCGGTAGCTTCAGGGCAGTGGATGACATTTCAGTGGCTGACAGCACTGAATGCTGTCTTGGTGAAGGTACTAGAGATATAGAGAGCTCATTGTTCTAGTTAACACCTTTTCAAAGCTCGTAGATGAACAAGCATTCAGCTGCATTAAGAAACCCTCTAGTCTGATGAACATTCATCATCATCTAACGTTAGTTATTGAATAATTTCTTCTAGTTCCACTTTGTGTCTTTGAAAGTACAGGATATTTTGAAAAGGTGACTAGTTAGTCAATTCTACAGGAAGTAGTAGCACTGCTTATGACTAAAGTGGCTGAGCACACGACTTGCTCCCAGTAGAGTTCCTTGGGCTGCAGCATAGCAAGGAAATGGTGTAGAGGCAGCAAGTCAGAGGATAAGTGAGTCAAGAGGGAGAAGGGTTATCAGCAGTAGACCCTCTTCCACTAGGGCCTTCAAGAAGCATTTTAATCCTCACTTAAACCAGAAAGTGTGTAAATCCGCATGTGAGATTTACAAGGGAAGTACTCTGAGATCTCTGCCACCTGTTGAATTGAAATCTGCAATTTCGGAATATTGAAAGGACTAGACTGCTGGTTATTATGGCCCTCAATTGCCGTGTCAAGATCTTTGCAAGTTGGAGCAGGTTGAAATATCTCCCATTTATCTGTCCATTGCTGCAGCAGAGAAGTGACAGAAGAGAGGACCAAATGGAGAGAAGCAGAAAAAGCAGGAAAATGGCTTTGCTAAGATAGTCGACCCCCTTGTGGTGCAGGGTATCATTGATTATATACATTTGATTTCGTCACGACAAAATATCAATGAGAGGTACCATAACAGCAAAGGTTTCCACTTGTTGAGAGTGCCATTTTTGTGGAACCACACTTCGCACTTCTTGCTAGTGAATGTCTGCAATTTTGGCAGCGGTCTGATGTGTTAATTTGTTCCTCCACATTCCAAATGTATTTCAGTCATTATATCCAGCCAGAGGATTGCTGCTCTCTTGTCTAACAAGTCCCCTATGCTATATAACTATCTAACCAACATTCACACTGTTATAATCTCAGTAGAACCCATCAACTATTAAATAAAGAAATGTGAAATTTCAATTCTTTACTAAAACGATGAAGCAAAAGATTATATAGTTTAAAGCAGGAAAGTTTCCACTTTATGTGGGTCATCGAAGACTACCTTTCGTAATTTACCATCTAGAATAAACACTAATTAATCATGAATAACAGGCAAATTGTCAAATATAAGCCATAAATTGCACATACAGTGGTAGATACAACTAAGATTGATCTTAAGAATTGTCTCAGTAGTCCACTTAGATTTTTGATGATGATAATCAGTCACAACATCCTTCAAACTCTGTGTTCCTCACAAGGAATTTCAGCTCCCCTCCTCCTCTGAGCTAGTTTGTTTCCCATCTGACTGCGGCGTGTAACCAACCTGAAACCTCAACATGATGTGCGTCAGAAATATGTGCAGAACCTGCTCGACTTAGCTGAATATGTCTAGTTGCCAGATGTTTTGATTTTTAAATTTTTGTTTTTGTTTCCTTAGAAACTGGGAGAGTCATTTTCCTTCATACATAAACCTATTTTGTTTAACGTTCTGTTCCTCTTTCAGTTCCATTTCTTTTAGTTCAAGTCTTTCTCTAAAGCTAAAAATCAAATCTTAAAAATCCAGATTCACTCACAATGTAAAGGAGCAATTCTACCATGAAGAACGTAAATAGGAGTTAGACTACACCATTTATCCTTCAGAGCCTGCATTGACATTCACCGAGATCATAGCTGATCTTCAAACTCAGGTAAGGGCTTTTGCCCGAAACGTCGATTTTGAAGCTCCTCTGATGCTGCCTGAACTGCTGTGCTCTTCCAGCACCACTGATCCAGAGATCTTCAAACTCAACCTCACCTTTCTCATTTTTTTGAATTTTTTTTTGTGGGATGGATGTATCTGTCATTGACAAGGCCAGTGTTTGTTGCCCATCCTAATCCAGTATGAACTGAGTGGCCATTAATTACTTCATGATTCCCTTAATATCCAGGAATTAATTTATCTCAGCTTAATGGACTCAGTGATTGAACATCTATAGTTCTCGAGGTGAGAACATCTGATAAGTTTACACACCTATGATTGAAGAAATTTCTCTTAAATGGTCTTAAATTTCTCTTAAATTTGTCTTAAATGGTGAACCACTTATTTTGAGGTTGCAATTCTGATTCTTAATCCCATCAAGGGTTCATATCTTCTTCACATTTATCCTGCTGAGGGATTAAACATGTTTTATGATTTTAAAAGTTGTGCAGATGATTGATTCGCTGAAGCAATGATTCAGCCACCTCAACAGCTGTGGAGGAGCCTTCCGGTACTGAGAGTGAATGAACTGATTTGTGTTGGCCTGTTGCATACTCCACAACTTGGCCATCATGAGGACAACAGGCCATGTCACTAGAGATTTGGTGAGCATCTTGGGAAGAGGAACAAGTGACGAGGAAGCTGGCACATGCTTTTTCCAGGTGGACTGTCTGTAAGGGAAAATTCATATGCATTTCCCATGAACCTAACCTAAATCTCCATTGAACAACAATCCGCACCTTGTTGTATCTCTGTGACAAATTATCACAGGGATCCTTGATGCACAAAACAAAGATCTATAATAACTTTATCCAATTGAATATTGAATATCCCATACAACACTCAACTAACCTTGTGCAATTGCTTGCTCTCTGACTTGTGGGTGTTTTCCTCTGCATAGCATAGTAGCATAGGTCAACAGTCATGCTGCAGCCCTATGTACAACTGTTGACCTACGATAGGAGAGACAAGCCATCTTTTCAGAATGTCCTGGAACATTTCTGGACCCAGAAGATCCAGTTATGGATTGCATCCCTGTCCTCACCCTGGCAGGGAAATCAGCATTCTGGGCTGGCTGACTAAAATGAAACTTGTGGTAATCAGGAAGTTTGAATGCTGTTTATGGGGAGCAGTAGCTTCGAGCATGATGGAACCATTACTACTTTCCTGGAACAGGGCCTTCACTATCGGAATAATATGCCAGACCACAGATTGCTGAACTGCTGTGAAACCCTGTTGTATACCAATTTGATCCATAATCATAGCAAGCTGATATTTTGAGGCATCAATCTGAGCTTCCACTAACATTGTGGTATTTGGTGACCCCCATTTCTGCTGCAACAGAAGCTGAAACATCAGTCATCAAATTTTGCATCATGGTTGATTTTTCAAGTTCTCCTAGGCAATTGACCACAAGGTCCACACCAGAAAGTGGGACTTCATGGAAAATCCAATCCCAAGTTGGAGCTGCACTCTTCCCAGCTTAGAGAGTAGCAAGTTTACTAATGCACCAAGCATGCCCACTAAATTAGTTTTATATGCTGTCTAATCAGAGATCTCATTTGAGTTTTTTGTAGCAGAAGCCATCAGTGACCTCTCCTCCTCCTCTGCCCATCCTGCAAACTACTTGTGTCTAGTGATTAACCACATCTAGGTTTGACCGCTAATCTCCTGTCTAATGTCCACAGTGTTAGTATCTACTGGCAGCTGTGAAATCCAGTCTCTTATCTCTCCAGTCTTTTGCTCCTCACGTGTTTAAGACTCTGACCCCACTACCTGACTATGCAACAGTTCTTGGATATCTGAAAGAATGAAGGCTAAGGTACGGTAGTGGTGAGGAAGGTAGAAAAGCAAGAGGTTTGCAGTTACACCATCTGGAGCTTGTAAATGAGTATTTAATATATAAATGAGAAGAGAATGTGAGAAGCTGGATTATATATAACCATGATGTTGTCCTTGGGTGGTTTACACCATACCACTGGCTACAGCTATGATTTCCAGCACGTGATCCTCTCTCAGGGTGAGAACATGTAACAATGCCTATCCCCACTGCTTCTGTGCTGATGCCTCTGACTGTAGACATGAGATGTGTGAATGGAGATTGTTGGTACACTGGTTGAGTAAAGTGCCTGATGGAGTGTTGTGTGAGGCTGCTGTGTACTTACTAGGATATGGAAGATGCATTCACTGACATTAACCAGTCTTTTGAGGTTATTGTGGTATTATATCCAGGCCCTTAGATTGCTATTGTTAATTATCTGCTCCCATTGCACTTTTTGTTGTTGTCTAGTACGTTCCCTCATCCCCTAAAGGAAAAAGACTGTCTGTCCTCTTGGCACATCTTACACCAAAGCCTCCAGCACAGTGAAGGAGAATAACAGAGTGTGGTATCTGTCTGTCGTGCAATTTTTCAAAGCTCTTTTTGGTCTCTAAATCCACCTGAGCCCTTGCTTCAGCCAGAATGTACCATGCCTTTAAGAGGTGGAGACTGGATTTAAGAAATGTGGGCTAGCTTTAATGGTGCTAACCTCACATGAACCTTGGGCCCTTACTGAGGTGTGCTGCTATGCAGTGGCACTTTTAAGTATTGGGTTGCAGACCACAACTATTGTAATTGGTTTGAGTACTGCCTGCATTATTTGTACGGACGTAGAACAACAGCCTGTCACTATGTCTGCACCTTTAAAATGATGCAAGTTCACAGAAATATTTTGTTAATCAATGCCTTTTGTTCAGTGGCCATTTCTGACATTTTTTGTTGGCAATTTCACTTTAAATCCAGTCAGTATAGTTAAGTTTAAAAACCTCCTGCGGTTAGTTTTATCTCCATTCTAGATTGGTACAAATATTAGTTTGTTGATTGACAAGATTGTAGGTTGGAGAGACAAACTAACCCTCTTAATTCAAAAGTAAATGATGCTGCATTTGTGTTTCAGATTATGGATATGAATTGAGATGCCTTTTAGATCCATGGAGCATAATAACTGTTTTATTTAAGTTAAACTTGAAATCAGAGACAACCTTCAAGAGTTAAAATCAGATCAGTGTAGCTCCCACAACGGTGAAAAAGAATTAAGGAATGAATAATTGTGCAAATAAAATTTCAATTTCGAAATCTCATTTCTTAATACAGATTAAAACATTGATTAATTTGCTTTCAGGGATTAGGATACTTACAGTATACAGTAAATTAGGTAGGTAAAAACAATGACTGCTGATGCTGGAAACCAGATTCTGGATTAGTGGTGCTGGAAGAGCACAGCAGTTCAGGCAGCATCCAAGGAGCTTCGAAATCGAAGTTTCGGGCAAAAGCCCTTCAATAACGTCGATTTCGAAGCTCCTTGGATGCTGCCTGAACTGCTGTGCTCTTCCAGCACCACTAATCCAGTATACAGTAAATTGTCTTGTTATTTGTTTTTTCAATGTTTCGAAATAATTTGCTTAAATCTTAAGGTTTAAAAAAAGAGTTTTTGATGTTCTGTCACTATCAGGTATAGGAGGAGCTTTCTGTTGAGATATAGATCAGACCCAGTAAATGAAATAATTGAGAAAAAATGTCTCAGTTTTGCAAGCTTGTTCTGAGAATGAACAATCATAGGAGCAATTATAGTGTTGTGGCAATGTCACTGGGCTAGTAGTTCAGAAGACTAGGTCATGCTCCGCAGATAGCTAATCCCACTACAACAGCTGATGGGATTTGAATTTGATTAACAAATCGGAAATTGAAAAACTGGTCTGTGCAATAGTGACCTTGTAACTGTTGTCAATTGTCGTCCAAACACACCTGGTTGACTGAGGATATCTGACATTGTTATCTGGTCTGGCCTATGTGAAACTCCTGATAACAGCTTAACTGCTTTCAAGGTCACTTAGGGATGAGCAATATCCCATGAGTGAATAATAGAAAGCAGATAATATGAGCAATAAAACTCACCTCTGAGATTAATCTAAAAATAGAGAAACCCATTTTTCAAGAACAACAGGGGCAAAGAAAGCATGTTCTTGAATAAATAGCCAATATTAATACCTCCTGAGTCAATTAAGTTTTTAGGTTAATTGGATTTTGAATCGAATTCTTATTTTTATGAATTGGCATTACAGGTGCAGAACATTTAATATTTGTTCTTGGGATGGTGTAGCACCAGCTGAATCTCAGTTGCCCTTATTATTGAGTCATCTGGAGAGTGAGGGCTGGAGTAGATTTCCTTCCTTGAACAGAATGTACACCAGTTGAATTTTCATGACAGTCAAGCTTTCATAAGTATTTAATCTAATGCAACTTTAGAAGTCACCAAGTTTAATTAATTCAATTTCTTACAGTGTCATGGGGAGAATTTAACTCTCAATCTGTAGATTATTACTCCATGACCATAACCACTGGCTACTCTACAAATTTGTATCCTTCGTGGTGAGAATGTGCATTAATAATTTGATCAGAGAATTTAGTGAACGCATTGTGATTTTACGCCTATTAAAATTATCCTGGTTATTTGGAATTTTTTTTGAGAAACTTAAGGTAATTATTTAGCCACTATGTTAAAATGATTTTCAATATATAGATCCAGTGAACCTTGAGTTTATAGAATTGAGCAGATGGCTGGTAAAGTTATTAGGTAAACAACAAATTGTTTTCTACATTAAACAAAAAGAGAACATCTGAAGTAAAAACAGAAAATTCTGGAACTTGTCAATTAGTTTGGCTGCATCAATGAAGAGAAAAAAACAAAGTTAGCATTACTGGCAAAAGTTAGAAGTGCATAATTACTTCTGAAGAGTTTCAGACAAGAGGCCATCACTAAGACCTGTGTTTTTATTACTACAAATTTAAATTAATTTCTATCAACCAACATGGGTTTATCTGAGCAATTATTATTAGAACTGTCTTAAATGCGTGAAGCACAATAGGATAGGAATTCCACTTCTGCACTGGTCTGACCATGGTTTTTTGTGCTTTTACATTAGTGCAGTGAAGGCACTGAACTGAAGGAAGCCGAAATGGAATTTCTGCCCAGGATGTTTTCGAACTTTTGGGATTTAGCAAGGCACACCATAACAGTTTCTATAGCTGCTAATCAAAGTGTGCATAACGTTGCATGACGTAGTGTGGCCAAGCAGTCTAAGGTGCTGGATCCAGTTTCCAGTCCCTCAGGCAGCGTGAGTTCGAATCCCATTGCTGCCATTTCTGTGGATCAGCTGTAATGCTGCATGTTAAAATGCCAAGTGTATTTAAGTTCAAAACAAAAAAAAATGTGGGTTTGCTTCTTGGGGCGGCACGGTGGCTCAGTGGTTAGTAGTGTTGCCTTACAGCACCAGGGACCCAGGTTCGATTCCCACCTTGGGTGACTGTGTGGAGTTTGCACATTCTCCCCATGTCTGCGTGGGTTTTCTCCCACAATCCAAAAATGTGCAGGTTAAGTGAATTGGTCGTGCTAAATTGCTCATAGTCAGGGGTAAATATGGGGAATGGGTCTGGGTGGGTTACTCTTCAGAGGGTCAGTATCGACTTGTTGGGCCGAAGGGCCTGTTTCCATACTGTAGGGAGTCTAATCTAATCTAATCATTAACATGTAAAGGAAAGAAAACCAATAGGGAACAACAAAAGATTCTGTATGCAAGATTTCCTCAATTGTGGAATGTTGCATAGATTCATAGAGATGTACAGCACAGGAAAAGATTGTTCGGTCCAATTTGTCCATGCTGACCAGATATCCTAAATTAATCTCGTCCCATTTGCCAGCGCTCGGCCCGTATTCCTCTAAACCCTTCATATACCCACCCAGATGCCTTTTAAATGTTGTAATTGTACCAGCCTCCACCATTTCCTCTGGCAGTTTGTTCCATACACGCACCACCCTTTACGTGAAATAGTTGCCCCTTAGGTCCCTTTTAAATTTTACCCTCTCACCATAAACCTATGCCCTCTAGTTCTGGACTCCCCCACTCCAGGGAAAAGGCCTTGTCTATTTACCCCATCATGCCCCTCAACTTTTTATAAACCTCTATAAGGTCATACCTCAGCTTCCTATGGTGCATGGAAAATAGCCCCCGCCTATTCAGCCTTTCCCTATAGCTGCAACCCTCCCAACCCTGGCAACATCCTTGTAAATCTTTTCTGAACTCTTTCAAGTTTCATAGCATCATTCTTATAGGAGTGAGACCAGAATTGCACACAATATTCTAGTGTTTGAAAATTCAGAATTGGGAACTGTATTCATCTTGTGGTCTACATCAATAGGAAGGAATTCCAATTCTGTAAGATACAAGTTGTTTGTGATGCACAGAATGTTTAATTCCTCACTGCAAAATATATTATATTAATGCCTGATTCATTCACTGTTTTAAAACAGTAGTGTCCCAGTAGTGTCCTTTATAGTCTTTATAAATAAAATCAGGCAATTCGGTCCATCAGGTCCCTGTGGTGTTTTTGCTTTGCTCGAGTCTTCCCTGAGCCTTTTTTGTGTAACAATCAATTTATCTCTCTCTTGCTTTCTCCTTTGTATTTTCCTATCAGAGTCTTTGTCCTTGTATTTTGCAATTTAATCATGTACCATCTAGCTCTAGAGTAATTACTTCTAGCTGTCTGGATATGGTGCCGACAAGCAATTTCCAAATGTACATTTTAACTTCTTTGTTAGCTTGACTGCTTTTAACTGAACAGTTCAGCTTTACCAATAAACATTTAATCAGCTTATTGAAATTTGCAATCTTTCTTAATTAGATCAAATAACTTAGCAAATGTTTCAGTACAAAGTGGTGTAAAGCTCTTTGCCAATTATGAGATTAATGAAACCAGTGGTTGATCTCAAGAAGGAAGAATAATGAAGGAAATAATTTGTTGATAGAAAGCTGCCTTCTATTTTCCCACAGATTGTATTTGCACAGGGCATTATTCAGCAGTAAACCTTAGACTTAGTAGTAAAACCTAAAATGCCAACATTTTCTTAATATGAGTAAAGAAACCGATTTAATAAATGCTATAGATTTGCCAACTACAAATTGCGATTTGATCAAAACGTCTATTGCAAGGCAATTATAACAACAATAACAAAAATGTAATTTTCATAATTTGTAGTTGGGAATTTTGCGAACACATGAATTTTTTTTTATGGTTGCTTTTTGGAGAGTTTCCATCCCAGTGATCTTAATTTGGTCATCAGTATAAATTAGTGGGCCTAATTATTTCAAATGCATTACAAAAATTGATGAGTGCTATTTATTCCAACCTTTGCATATATCTACACGTTTTATTTGGTGCTTAACATGTAGGATGTGTGGTTTTAAACTTTGAATAAGGAATCTGAAGTTCAGTTTCCTAAAAGAACTTTGTGGCACCAAGCTTTCAACAATGGCTATTTCGATAACCACTGAGAGAAAATTCTACATGATTGGTATGCTATTGTCCAATGATGGAAACTGTTTTCTGAAATCTGGAATAGCACTAAAGATGCTAGACAGTGGAAGTTTTGCAAAAAATGTATTTATAAAGTTTGACCAAATTTCCTCCCCATTGGATTTGGTTGTCAGGACTGTACCCATTTGACGCATTCATTCCAGATCTTCAGCTGTTTATATCATTTTCACTTTACATGTATCTGACAATCTAGGATTTTTTATTTTCATTGATATTTTCCTTTCTCAATATTTTTATTCATGCTGGAATATAGACCTGCAAGTACTGGCGGCTTGCACAGAGTGTCCGTTCCTCATGTGATCCTAATGTTTCAGTGTCACTACATTGTGGGGATAGAACAGGAAAGAGCACTTACGTCCTCTGTTGATGTGTTCACTGCACCTCTGGCAGTATTTAGTCAGCGAGCAGTGTCAATAGTGATTTTTCTCCCAACCTGTCCATTTATAAAATTTGGCAATTAATGCATGCATCTTTTCTCCTATTGAGCCATGGAAGAACTTGGTGAGTGCAGTTGAAAGACAAAATATGAATTCTTGATATTCCAGAGTAAATAAAAAATGCAGAATCGAGAAATCCAAGTCAAAAAAAATTGCTGCAACTGCTCAGAACAGTCACCATCTGGAAAGATCAGATGAGTTAACACATTAGGACTTATCAAAATTGAAGGATATTTTGGCACTTCCTATAAAGGAACTGAACTAGGGCATGAGGCAGGAAAAACAACCTTGGAAAGAAATGCAATTAATATATCTTTAAATGCTGAAATAACAAGTGATGTATAGCAGAAGACAATGCAATGCATAATGGGAGCAATTAATAAATTGAGCATATTTATAAAGCAGAATGATAGTGTTAATAGCCAAAGGAAGTGGGGCAATTAGGAAGAAACAAAAGCATGAAAATGTGCAAAATTGAGTAGGTTTCAGGAGCATGAGAGAAAAGTGAAAAGTCAGCCAGTACCAAGGATGTAGAAGATAACCATTTAATTGAATGTTGCTAGCAGATCCACTTAAAATTTGAACTAATGACAACTACGAAAGTTGAGAGGCACGTTAGCAAGCTTCAGTAAATAAGGGCACTAATGATGCTATTATGGACTGAAATCAGACTGTCAAAACTCTCGCATGTTGCACCTTCCGGATGTAAGGTGCACTGTATGTTCACAAATCAAAGAACAGGCACTGTTGAATAAAAGGCAATTAAAAGGGATTACAGCTGAAAACACTAGGGATGATATCCTACAAATGTCAATCAATATTCAGAATTTATTAATCTGATTAATAACAATAATGAGTAGCTATGACTCAGTCTCTATTTCTGATTACAATTATTGTGGATGTTTGTTTCTGCCCAGTTACCTGTTGTCCTGTAATGAAAATAACGCCTTTGGTCTGGATTTCCAGTTTGTTGCGTTGTCATGTTACAAATTTTAATGTCACTGTGTATATAGATGGTCAGATTTGAGGAATAGTGAGAAACACTCCGGTATTATTTAGTAGTACATGAACTAAGCTAGAAATAAAGCAACTTAAAAACAAAATCCAAAAATTATGCTAGAGCATGGATGAAGTGAGTGGGAATATGATGACCAAAAATTAAATGACAAAAGTGTATTTTTGCAAACAGAAGTTTGACAGAAGTGAGGGTACCAAGTGTTTAAAGCTCTCGATGGTAGATGAACAAAGCAATTTAGTGTTCAAGCACTTGACATCAAAAGTGAACTCAAAGATCTAAAAAGCAATTGTAAAAAGTTAATGGGATGTCAGGCTTCATCAGAAGAGCTGCAGACTATATAAGAAAAAATCTGGTATGTAGAGCATCAGGTAGACCAGTTTGCCAAATTGAAGTTAGATTTTAAGTTTTGAGCAGCAAAGTGTTTTTCAGAGAACAGGTCACTCAGGTGTCAGTTAAATAGAGCTGAGGAATAGAACTCCCATCTGCCACAACCTGTTCCTGATCAGCTGCTTCAAGATTGTCCTTGTCCTAGGCAGTACCTGGACGAGAGGCCCCCTGTTCAGCCACTAATTCTTCTCCTTTCCTCTGTCAAATACTGTGGATGCCAGAGATCTGAAGTGAAAGCAGAAGACATGTATTTTCTAATTCCAGAGCCAGCTTGCAGACTCATTGCTGTGGGTCCATGCCTCGGGCTGTTAACTGCTCCTCCAGTCACAGACTGGTGCACTCCCACATTTACTGCTGATCAGCCCACTGGTAAGTCTGCAGCAGCAAAAGCGGGAGAGGAAAAGCCTCTGATTGGAGGAGCAACTTCTTGTAAAATCTGTGAATGAGCTGTAAACTATAGCTATCGAGTCACAGAAGCGTAAAACACAGAGAAAAGCCCTTTGGCCCATTGAGTCTGCACTGGTCAAAACCAACTACCTAACGATTCCATTTTCCAACATTTTAGATTAGATTACTTTACAGTGTGGAAACAGGCCCTTCGGCCCAACAAGTCCACACCGACCCGCCGAAGCGCAAACCACCTATACCCCTACATTTACCCCTTACCTAACACTACGGACAATTTAGCATGGCCAATTCACCTGACCTGCACATTTTTGGACTGTGGGAGGAAACCGGAGCACCCGGAGGAAACCCACGAAGACACGGGGAGAATGTGCAAACTCCACACAGTCAGTCGCCTGAGGCGGGAATCGAACCCGGGTCTCTGGCGCTGTGAGGCAGCAGTGCTAACCACTGTGCCACCGTGCCGCCCAATTTGATTCATAATCTTGTAGGCCTTGGAATCACAAGTATACATCTAAACATGTACATGTAAATATGTACAAGTATTAAATGTTATGAGGGTTTCTGCCTCTACTACCCTTCCAAGCAGTGAATTCCAGATTCCCACCAGTCTGTGGCGCCATGTCATGTAACTATCTTAAAAACACTTAGCCTGTCTGGTCTGAAATCCATGCAATAACATAATACTTATCCACAACAATAACTTTCCACACAACATAAAAATAAGGGCAAAAATTCAATGGTCTTTGGACTAGTGTGAGGCAGGCATCTTGAGGAGTGACTAAGAAGCCACCCTCCCCAGTGAGAAAGCCCACCGGAGAAAGCTTCAATCAGCTATTTTTAATTAAAGCAGGCATCAGCCCATCTGAAATGCTCTGACCCATTGGCCTTATGTTGAACTTAAGAGGTCAAAGGTCCTGGTGCTATTGCTAAGGGCACCTGGACTGGTATCGACTCCCTGCAAGCCAGGATCATCACTTGAGCTGTCTGAGTGGACACCTGCAGCTAAACATTCTGGATATTACACTCCGGCCTCCATCAGTAATCTCCCTTGTCTGTGCAATTTGGTGAAATCCATATTGATCCCGTGTGGTTGGAGCATCCCAAGGTGGAAGATGAGGCTTTCTTCTTCCGGGCGTCGGGTGGCTAGAGTTTGGCAGTGGAGGAGTCCCAGGACTTTGGATGTCCTTGGCAGAGTAGGAAGGGGAGTTAAAGTCTAGATTAGAGTAGTGCTGGAAAAGCACAGCAGGTCAGGCAGCATCCGAGGAGCAGGAAAATCGACGTTTCGGGCAAAAGCCCTTCATCAGTATTAGAGCATCATCAGCACCTTCATCAGCATCTGCAGTCCTTGTTTTTACCTGGGGGAGTTAAAGTGTTTGGCCTGACGGAGGTGGAGTTGTTTAGTGCATGTATCCCAGAGATATTCTCTGAAACGTTCTGCAAGTTGGCGTCCCCTTTCACCAATGTAGAGGAGACCACATCGAGAGCAACAGTTGATGTTGTGTGTCGAAGTACAGGTGAATTCCTGTCGGATGTGGAATGATCCTTTGGGGCCTTGGAGGTAGGTGAGGGGGAAGGTGTGGGCACATGTTTTGCGCTTCTTGCAGTGGCAGGGGAAGGTGCTGGGAGTGTGTTGGTGGGGGGCGTGGACCTAACAAGGTAGTCGCAGAGGGAATGGTCCCTCCAGAAGACAGATAGGGGAGGGGAGGGAAATATATCCCTGGGCGTGGGGTCTGTTTGTAAGTGGCGGAAATGGCGGAGGATGATGCAATGTATCCGGGAGTTGGTGGGATGGGCTGTGGGTGGATGGATGGTGGGAGTCTGTGCTTGTTACAATTGGAGTGGTGGAGTTCAAGGACAGAGTTGGAAGAAATGGAGGAGATGCGCTGGAGGGCATCATCGACCAAGTGCTTGGTCCATTGCTACTATGTCTCTGGAAACTTAATCTCCACCCTTCCCCTATGGCAGTTTCCTGTGTAATCACTGAAGGTCTAACTCTTAACTTTTTACTTGTTCCACCTCACTCTCTTCAAAGCCCCAAACACACCTTCAAGGTGAAGTAGCATTTTACTTGCACTTTCAATCTGGTCTGATGCAGTCTCCTTGACATTGGTGAGACCAAAATTAAACTGGCTTGACTTCCTGTTACTTGCCATTTTAATAAATAATTTTGCTCTCTGCTAACATTTTCACTCAGGGTCTGCTACACTGTTGCATTGAAGCTCCACAAAAATTGGAGGAACTGTACCTCATATTTTGCTTAGCCACTTTATAGTTTGAACTAAACATTGGATTTAAAAATGTCAGAGCATGGCCTCTGTTCAAACTCAAGGTGTAACCTCTGTCCTCCATTTTTATGGGGCTTAGTTTAACATCTCATTTGAAGGATAGCACCTTTGACATCACACCATATCCTCAAGCTCTGGATGGCAACTTCCAACTCTCAGCATGGCTGTGATGTTGAAGAGAAGGTTCTGGATCATGCACATCATTTATTACTGACTTGGATGAGGGAGTCGAGGGGTGGGTCAGTAAATTTGCAGATGATACGAAGATTGGTGGAGTTGTGGATAGTGAGGAGGGCTGTTGTCGGCTGCAAAGGGACTTAGATATGATGCAGAGCTGGGCTGAGGAGTGGCAGATGGAGTTCAACCCTGCCAAGTGTGAGGTTGTCCATTTTGGAAAGACAAATAAGAATGCGGAATACAGGGTTAACGGTAGGGTTCTTAGTGAGGTGGAGGAACAGAGGGATCTTGGGGTCTATGTTCATAGATCTTTGAAAGTTGCCACTCAGGTGGATAGAGCTTGTAAGAAGGTCTATGGTGTATTAGCGTTCATTCGCAGAGGGATTGAATTCAAGAGTCGTGAAGTGATGTTGCAACTGTACAGGACTTTGGTTAGGCCACATTTGGAGTACTGTGTGCAGTTCTGGTCGCCTCACTTTAGGAAAGATGTGGAAGCTTTGGAGAGGGTGCAGAGAAGATTTACCAGGATGTTGCCTGGAATGGAGAATAGGTCGTACGAGGATAGGTTGAGAGTGCTAGGCCTTTTCTCGTTGGAACGGCGAAGGATGAGGGGTGACTTGATAGAGGTTTATAAGATGATCAGAGGAATAGATAGAGTAGACAGTCAGAAACTTTTTCCCCGGGTACAACAGAGTGTTACAAGGGGACATAAATTTAAGGTGAAGGGTGGAAGGTATAGGGGAGATGTCAGGGGTGGGTTCTTTACCCAGAGAGTGGAATGTGCTGCCTGTGGGAGTGGTAGAGTCAGAATCTTTGGTGACCTTTAAGCGGCAATTGGTTAGGTACATGGATGGGTGCTTAAGCTAGGACAAATGTTCGGCACAACATCGTGGGCCAAAGGGCCTGTTCTGTGCTGTATTGTTCTATGTTCTATAGCTGAAAATGTGTTGCTGGAAAAGCGCAGTAGGTCAGGCAGCATCCAAGGAACAGGAGAATCGACGTTTCGGGCATAAGCATTCCTGAAGAAGGGCTGATGCCTGAAACGTCGATTCTCCTGCTCCTTGGATGCTGCCTGACCTGCTGCGCTTTTCCAGCAACACATTTTCAGCTCTGATCTCCAGCATCTGCAGTCCTCACTTTCTCCTCCATGCACATCATAGGAAAAGCAGTCAGGTAGTCGAGTGCCAGTAAGACAATTAATGGTGTTAAGGGCAAGGTGAAAATGTGAAAAATAGATGTAATGTTTCTAAATTAATCTGCAAAAATCTTCACAATCTGGATACTGAAAATTTGTATTCAGGCAGAGTGTGCTGCCTGTTCTTCATGAGCAAGGATGTCCTTTGTGAATAATGCTCACTTGTAACTTTTTAATTAATATTGCTTTTTTTTTTCTTTTTCAGGTTTCTCTCATTCGGCATTCACATTTGGAATAGAAAGTCACATAAGTCAGTCAAACATCAATGGGACACTAGTGCCACCTGCAGCACTAATCTCAATCCTTCAGAAAGGATTGCAGTATGTCGAGGCAGAGATCAGCATCAATGAGGTAATATGATGGCAAACAAAATATTTATTACATTTAACCCAGTCACTTTCTGGTTCCTGTTAGACAACAATTTGCAGTTTAACTGTCTGTTGACTTCCTTCAATGTTAAATGTTTTGATATTTACATATGAGTATGGAGGAGTTTTGAAAAAAAAGGACTCTTGAATTTCACTAGTACTTTAACATTAAAACAGTGATCGCTGCACGAAGAACTTGTATGGAATAATCTATCATGGTCTTTTTGAGTGCTTCACTTGGTAGAAATGGCTGAAAGCCTTTTACATTTCTTAATTGATTGCCAGCCAAGTTAAAGGCTACCACGATAACCTCACTATAGTTGTACTGCAAATCTGGTTAACATAATGACCCAGGTTTTCTGATGGCCAGACAATCATTATGCCAGTGTAGATGTGGGTTGTATCTGGGGACCCTGCAGAATCCCCGTCATGGCAGATGCTGAAGAAATTTCCTGCGAAGTTGAATTTTCTGCTGCACAGTTCCTTTATGCATGAAGCCTCTGAATGTCTCAATAATCCACAGACTTTAGGGGGTTCTGATAAAATTAGGTAAAATAGTCACTCGAGGAATGTTAGAACTTTAACTACATTGTCCAACTGCTGAGTAACTATTCCACAGACCCCATGCGTACCTCTAACTACACTCACCCAGACCACTTAGAACTCCTAGATATAACCTAGCCCCAACCCTACCTCGTACCCCTTTCTCATTGCTGTCCTCCCACACATCCCATTGGTCAACTTTCTTTCCATACTCCTTCCCATACTACATGCTGTCCATTTCCACTTCCTGAGCTAAATCCTTATTCCCTTTTTCTGTACTGTTGCCACCCACCCTGTTCCTGCACTGTTCTTCTCTCCCTTACCTGTCCCTTTATGCTCCAGTCATGCTCTCCTACCGACCATCCCACATGCTCCTTACCCATCCTATCATCCGCCATGTGATCTTGCTTTACCCTCTGCTTTCCGAGAGCACTCTGTATTGAGGTCTCTCCACATCCCTGCCAATGATAGTGCAACTCTGTATTGAGAAGCCAGCTCACTCATCTCAATAATATCTGTAAATAAATGCCTGTATTTTTAAAAACACTATTAAAATATTAATTACTGGCAGCACCTTCATATTAGCACATTATAATTTTGATAGTCTGCAGTTATCAATCCAGTTAAAAGTAGTACCTTTAAACAAAAATATTTGCACTCTCTGCTTCCTTACCTTCCAAGTAAATGGAGAGCTCTTCATTGAAAGGCATGTAGCTCAGGGTTTTTTTAAACTGCAGCTGTGCAAGATTCATAGAGATGTACAGCAAGGAAACCGACCCTTCAGTCCAATTCGTGCATGCCGACCAGATATCCTAAATTAATCTCGTCTCCCTTGCCAAGTTCAGTTCCTGCCTCTGGTGACTGTCTGTGTGGAGTTTGCACATTCTTCCCGTGTCTGCATGGGTTTCCTCCAGGTGCTCCGGTTTCCTCCCACATTCTAAAGATGTGCAGGTTAGGTGAATTGGCTATGCTAAATTGCCCTTAATGTTCAGGGATGTGTAGGTTAGGTGCATTAGTCAGGGGTAAAGGTAGGGTAGGGGAATGATTCTGGGTGGGTTACTCTTTGGAGGGTCAGTGTGGACTTGTTGGACTGAAGGGCCTGTTTCCACACTATAGGGATTCTAATTCTTGCCAGCATTTGGCCATATCCCTCTAAACCCTTCCTATTCATATACCCATCCAGATGCCTTTTAAATGTTGTAGTTGTATCAGCCTCCACCACTTTGTCTTGTAGCTCATTTCATACATGCAGCACCTTCTGCGTGAAAAGGTTGCCCCTTGGGTCTCTTTCAGATCTTTCCCCTCTCACCCTAAACCTATGCCTCTAGTTTTGGACTCCCCCACCCCAGGGAAAAGACTGTCTATTTACCCTGTCCATTCCCCTCATGATTTTATAAACCTCTCGAAGATCACCCCTCAGCCTCTGATGCTCCAGGGAAAACAGTCCCAGCCTGTTCAGCCTCTCCCTATAGCTCAAATCCTCCAGTCCTGGCAACATCCTTGTAAATCTTTTCTGAACCCTTTCAAGTTTCACAACATCCTTCTGATAGGACGGAGACCAGAATTGCACACACTGTGCCAAAAGTGGCCTAACCAATATTCTGTACAGCCGCTACATGACCTCCCAACTCCTTTCCCAAAGGAAAGGATACTAAATGCCGCCTTCACTATCCTGTCTACCTGAGACTCCACTTTCAGGAATATGAACTGCACTTCAAGGTTTCTTTGTTCAGCAACAACACTCCCCAGAACCTTAGCATTAAGTATTAGTCCTGCTCTGTTTTGCCTTCCCAAAGTGTAGAACCTCACATTTATCTAAATCAAACTCTGTCTACCATTCTTCAGCCCATTGGCTCATGTGATCAAGATCTCATTGTACTCTGAGGTAAACTACTTAGCTGTCCACCACACCTCCAATCTTAGTGTCATCTGCAAACTTACTAACTATAACTCCTATGTTCACATCTAAATGACGAAATGCATTGTACCCAGCATGCCACTTGTCACAGGTCTCTACACTGAAAAGCAACCCTCCTTCACCACCCCATGTCTTCTATCTTCGAGCCAGTTCTGTACCAAATGGCTAGTCCTCCCTGTATTCCATGTGATCTAACCTTGTTCACCAGCCTACAACCAGAGGAACCTTGTCGAACACCTTACTGAAATCCATATAGATCACGTCCACCGCTCTGTTGTCATCTGTCGTCTTTATTAATTCAAGCAAAAATAAATCAGAGAAGTTCAGTTCTTAACCTTCCATGTTACTTTAAGATGATTTTCCCAAACCAAAGTAGCAAAAACATTTGTGAGTGCTAGCTGTTGTGTTCAAAGAGCTCTATCTGAGGGAACTGCACAAATTAATCAGCCAAGGAGGGTTGATCAAATATACTAAAAAACCCCGAAAGAACTGCTGGATGCTGTAAATCAGTAATTGCCGGAAAATCTCAGCAGGTCTGGCAGCATCAGTGGAAAGAGATCAGAGTTAATGTTTCGGCTCCAGTGACCGTTGATCAGAACTGAGCTTTTCCAGAGATTTCTGTTTTTGATCAAATTTATTATTGGATTCAGAAAGTGTATGATTAAAGTGCCAGCATGATTAAAGTGTCATTAAAATATAAAAACAATCATTCAATACACTCTTGACAACAATGCCCTATCCAGGTAAATCTAATATAAAGCAAAATAGATTATTTTTGCTGGAAACTAAATAAAAGCAGAAAATGCTGGGAAAATATTCAACAGGCCTAACAGTACACATGGAGACAGAAACAGGATCGGATTCAACACAATGTTGACTCTCCTCCTCTCTCAACAGATGCTGCCAGACCAGAGCTTTGCCACCATGTTCTGTTTTTATGTCCCAAATCGATTTGAACTAGATGGTGTCAATTCAGGGTACAGCTGACCAGCTTTTGTTAAACTCAGCTTCTGTTACAGCCACTTGAAATCACGGCAACTTCACATATTAACATACATAACAGCTGCAATATTTGGCCTATCAATCTGGACCTCTTTGGAGGGCTATTTGTAAAGATTTAAATCTAAGGCACATGGATCTTATCGTTTGGTCACTTCTCAGCTTCTGCAGTTCATTGTAAACGCTGAGCAAGTTTTGTGTTCAATCTTTCATAATGGCAACAGAAAATCTCTGAAAGTGTAGTCACAGAAATACTATAATGCTAAGCAAATGAAAAATTTCCTAACTTGAATATGGATTCCTTTGGTGAAATAAAATAGGATAGATTTCTGGTCCATCACATTAAGATCCAAGCAGATCTGCAACATTGCGCACCTCGTAGTACTTTAGCATTGAAATTTCAGTGTTTCTCTTTGTCATTATCTATATTCAACTATTCCAATCTTGTAATAGTCCTCCAGAAGACTTCAAGTCAATAAAAACTTGGCTGTGAACAAAGGACAAAGAAAATTTATAGCCCAGGAACAGACCCTTCGGCCCTCCAAGCCTGAGCCGATCCAAATTCACGTCTAAACCTAGTGTCCAATTCCTAAGCATCTGTATCCCTCTGCTCCCCAACTGCTCATGCATCTGTCCAGAAGCACCTTAAATGAATCTACCGTGCCTGCCTCTGCTGGCAACGCATTCCAGGCATCTACTCTGTAAAGTACTTTCCACATGTATCCCCCTTAAACTTTTCACCTCTCACCTTGAATGCATGACCTCTCGTTATTGAATCCCTCACCCTGGGGAAAAGCTTATCTCCATCCACCCTGTCTATACCCTTCATAATTTCATAAACCTCAATCAGGTGCCCCCTCAATCTCCTTTTCTTCTAATGAAAAAAATCCTAACCTACTCAACCTCTCTTCATAGCTAGCACCTTCCATGCCAGGCGACATCCTCGTAAACCTTCTCTGCACCCTCTCCAAAGCGTTCGCATCCTTTTGGTAATGTGGCGACCAGAACTGTACACCATATTCTAAATGCAGCCAAACCAAAGTCTTGTACAATTTTAATATGTCCTGCCGGCTCTTATACTCAATACCCCGTCTGATGAAGGCAAGCATACCATATGCCTTCTTGACCACTGTGGGTACCCTATCCCGCATCAGTTGTTGTTTGCCCAACAAACCTGTCCTTACTGATGTACATTGGCCCCGATCTCCCAGTACCTTAATTTTAACATTGTCATCATAACATAAGTAACTTTGCTTCTCTCTATCTCTGTAAGCTTCTTAAAATGACCCCACCCACTCTTTATACCTGCACTAAAAATGTACTCTTTCACAATGTTTTTCAATACATCTCCTCGTATCTTCTTGGCTCAGCATCCATTTTATTTAAGCTGATTGGAATATTTCTCATTGTTAAAGGTCCTATGCAAGTTGTTACTGGTAGAAATTAGCAACTCACTACCATTTACATGGAAATTATAACGCACTGTATAAAAGGTACTTTCTAAAAATGCCTGAGAAAGCACTTCAATTTAAGGAGTTTGACTGAGCACCATGTGAATTGAGCTTCGGGATGGCCATTACACAATCTGCAGTGGAGCTATTGCTGTACTAAATATTATTACTGAGAAGCTAGTGGGCAGTTATTAATATATTGCTGAATGTAAAACACAGTATAGTTTGTGTGTCCAGTGGCAGACTGCATGCACTTATTAGATTTTGGTCCCTCAATACTTTGTTGTTGCTTCATTTATGTGAGGCAAAACAAGGAGAGGGGAAAAAACAGTGGTTTAGTCACTGAAGGTCATATGCACTAATGGGCACCTTTCAGAGATTTTTCCATTACCTGGTATAAAATAGGCTAAAGCTACGTCATCAGTTTTTCCATGTTACAGCTGAAAATATATTTATACCTCTGCCTTGCAGCAGTATTTGTTACATAAGGCAAGCAGTAATTTTAACATTTAAAAATATAAAAGCAATAGAAACAGAGTAGGAAGACTGGAACATTCTTTGGTGCATAGTGAAATTTTCACCACGTACCAAACAAATCTAAAATTTTTAATGCAAAGTACTTCGTATGCATTGCCTATTTTCTTACAATGACCTCACCAAATTTTTGTTAAAACATGTTCATTCAAATCAATCAAGTAGTTATTTCAGTCTTGTAGCTTCACCTTGGTGTATCATTTGGAAAATAGTAATCCTAGGTTAACAATCAGTATAGTGATATGGAAAAAGCTGTGTTATCTGCAAAGAAAGCTCTGCAGAAAAGTGTCCATGTCTATCCATCCAGTTTATCCCAGTTTTTTTTTGGTTGAGAAGGTGGCTGCCTAGGCGGTATTGCTGACATGTGCTTTGCTACTTGCTTTGTGTCACATTCAGTAAATGAACAGCAAAATCATTACATCATAGTGCTCCAGCTCAATTAAATCAACCTTGAAGTAAACAGGAAACATGAATAAGATTGGTAGACAGACTAACTGAATTATTCAGAGCATGTGCAGCTCGTTTCTCAGATATCATCAAGTTAATGCATTCAGGAGCTTCACTACTGTGTTTAACCCTTAATGTGTATGCACTCTTGTTTATTACTTTATTAACACAGGAAGGTAACATGATATAGCTCAGCATTATAAATAGCCTTTACATGTCCAAACGTTCATAAACCACAAATGTATGAGGTGAGTGTGTTGGGAGTCAAGATACAAGATGACTTCGTGCAGAATTCTCAGCATCTGACCAGTTCTTGTGAAGTCTGTATTTATGTGACTGATCCAGTTCAGTTCATGATTAATAGAAATCCCTGGGATTTTGACATTAGAAACAGGAATTGTTGGAGAAACTCAGCAGGTCTGGCAGCATCTGTGCGGAGAAAGCAGAGTTAATGTGACTCTGCTTTAGAATTTTGATAATGGGAGATTCAGCATTGGTAATGATATTGAACATTAAGGGGATTGATAGGATGCATTCTTACCAGGTCTTACTGCATTTAACCATGGACAACCTTAAGATATGCAAACAGTGCTTAACATTGCGCAATCATCAATGAACATCTTCACCTCTGAGCTCATGATGGGTAGCAGGGTAATTGATGAAACAGTTGAAGATGGTTTGGTTTAGGCACTAACCTAAACAGGGTAATATGATATGTTCTGCTGGAATTGTGGCAATTGCCTAGCAGAACTCTGGTGGTCAGGGACAAAAAATCGATAAAGCTTCTGTGCCATTAGCTTTTGCTCATTGTACAAATCTTTCACAAAAAGTAGATGTGAAAGTGATCATTTTCGGTCAGTCAGTCAGGGAAAATGATTCTAGTGTGCTGATATTGAAGCAGATTTAATTCCAGGCAAGGAGTAGATAAGCAGTAGGACTAACTGATTGTTCATTTCTGTTGCTACCTTGAAATCTTGTTATGTTGTTACAATACTGCCAACAATGTTTTTCCCTTATTCATTCATGGAATGTGAACATTGCTAATAAGGCCAACATTTATGACTCATCCCTAAATGCCCTTGAGAACAGGGTGCATTCTGCCAATATGTGTCTTGCTATTGCTTACTGGTGCTGCATGTATTGCCATAGGTAAGGATTTTTATTTGGCAGTTTGGAGAGGCTGGCCAATCCAAGAAATCCCCAGTGCGGATTTACAGTGCGGACTGGATGATGATTGTTGTACTGGTTTTTTAAAAATTTTATTATTTAATTGGATGGTTGTTGCTGCCAAGAGCAGTAATTATTGCCCATCCCTAATTGTCCTTCATCAGATTGGGCAGCATCCAGGGAACAGGAGATTCGACGTTTCGGGCACAGGCCCTTCTTCAGGAATTCCTGAAGAAGGGCCTGTGCCCGAAACGTCGAATCTCCTGTTCCCTGGATGCTGCCTGACCTGCTGTGCTGTTCCAGCAATAAAGTTTCAACTTTGATCTCCAGCATCTGCAGACCTCACTTTCTCCCCTTCATCAGATTGGCTTACCTGGCCGTTCAACCTCTCCATCCCTCTCACCCATTCCAACCTCTCATCCTTGGAACGTGCAGCCCTCCACTCCCTCCGTTTTCTCCCGCCTCCAATACACCCCATCCACCTGGACACCCCGTGCTGGCCTCTTACATGACCTCGATCTCTTCATAGCCAACTGCCGCCGCGACATTAACCGCCTCAACCTCTCCACCCCTCTCACCCACTCCAACCTCTCACCCTCGGAACATGCAGCCCTCCACTCCTTCCGTTCCAGCCCCAACCTCACTATCAAACCGGCAGACAAGGGAGGCGCAGTAGTAGTTTGGCGCACCGACCTTTACACCGCTGAGGCTAAACGCCAGCTCGCGGACACCTCCTCCTATTGCCCCCTTGACCATGACCCCACCTCCCACCACCAAACCATCATCTCCCAGACCATCCATAACCTCATCACCTCAGGGGATCTCCCATCCACCACCTCCAACCTCATAGTCCCACAACCCCGCACTGCCTGTTTCTACCTCCTGCCCAAAATCCACAAACCTGACTGCCCCGGCCAACCCATGGTCTCAGCCTGCTTCTGCCCCACCGAGCTCATCTCTGCATACCTTGACAAGGTCCTGTCCCCCTTAGTCCAAGAACTCCCCACCTACGTTCGGGACAACACCCACGCCCTCCACCTCCTCCATGATTTTCGCTTCCCCGGTCCCCAACGCCTTATCTTCACCATGGACATCCAGTCCCTGTACACCTCCATCCCCCATCACGAAGGACTCAAAGCCCTCCACTTCTTCCTTTCCCGCCGTACCAACCAGTACCCTTCCACTGACACTCTCCTTCGACTGACTGAACTGGTCCTCACCCTGAACAACTTCTTTCCAATCCTCCCACTTCCTCCAAACCAAAGGAGTGGCATGGTGGCGCAGTGGGCGGCACGGTGGCACAGTGGTTAGCACTGCTGCCTCACAGCGCCAGAGACCCGGATTCAATTCCCGCCTCAGGCGACTGACTGTGTGGAGTTTGCACATTCTCCCCGTGTCTGCGTGGGTTTCCTCCGGGTGCTCCGGTTTCCTCTCTCAGTCCAAAGATGTGCAGGTCAGGTGAATTGGCCATGCTAAATTGCCTGTAGTGATAGGTAAGGGGTAAATGTAGGGGTATGGGTGGGTTGCGCTTCAGCGGGTCGGTGTGGACTTGTTGGGCCGAAGGGCCTGTTTCCACACTGTAAGTAATCTAAAAAAAGGAGCAGCCATGGGCACCCGCATGGGCCCCAGCTATGCCTGCCTTTTCGTAGGATATGTGGAACAGTCCATCTTCCGCAGCTACACTGGCACCACCCCCCACCTTTTCCTCCGCTACATCGATGACTGTATCAGCGCTGCCTCGTGCTCCCATGAGGAGGTTGAACAGTTCATCCACTTTACTAACACCTTCCTCGACCTCAAATTTACCTGGACCATCTCAGACTCCTCGCTCCCCTTCCTGGACCTTTCCATTTCTATCTCGGGCGACCGAATCAACACGGACATTTACTATAAACCGACCGACTCCCACAGCTACCTATACTACACCTCCTCCCACCCTGCCCCCTGTAAAAATGCCATCCCATATTCCCAATTCCTTTGTCTCCGCCGCATCTGTTCCAAGGAGGAGGAGCAGTTCCAATACCGTACAACCCAGATGGCCGCCTCCTTCAAAGACCGCAATTTCCCCCCAGACGTGATCAACGAGGCCCTCCACCGCATCTCCTCCACTTCCCGCTCCTCCGCCCTTGAGCCCCGCACCTCCAATCGCCACCAGGACAGAACCCCACTGGTCCTCACCTACCACCCCACCAACCTCCAGATACATCGTATCATCCGTTGTCATTTCAGTCATCTCCAAACGGACCCCACCACCAGGGATATATTTCCCTCCCCTCCCCTATCAGCGTTCCGAAAAGACCATTCCCTCCGTGACTCCCTCGTCAGGTCCACAGCCCCCACTAACCCAACCTCCACTCCCGGCACCTTCCCCTGCAACCGCAAGAAATGCAAAACTTGTGCCCACACCTCCCCCTTTACTTCCCTCCAAGGCCCCAAGGGATCCTTCCATATCCACCACAAATTCACCTGCACCGCCACACACATCATTTACTGCATCCGCTGCACCCGATGTGGCCTCCTCTATATTGGGGAGACAGGCCGCCTACTTGCGGGACGTTCCAGAGAACACCTCTGGGACACCAGGGCCAACCAACCCAACCACCCCGTGGCTCAAAACTTCAACTCCCCCTCCCACTCCACCAAGGACATGCAGATCGTTGGACTCCTCCATCGCCAGACCATAGCAATACGACGGTTGGAGGAAGAGCGCCTCGTCTTCCGCCTAGGAACCCTCCAACCACAAGGGATGAACTCTGATTTCTCCAGTTTCCTCATTTCCCCTCCCCCCACCTTGTCTCAGTCAAATCCCTCGAACTCAGCACCGCCTTCCTAACCTGCAATCTTCTTCCTGACCTCTCCGCCCCCACCCCTACTCCGGCCTATCACCCTCACCTTGACCTCCTTCCACCTATCGCATTTCCAACGCCCCTCCCCCAGTGCCTCCTCCCTACCTTTTATCTTAGCCTGCTGGACACACTTTCCTCATTCCTGAAGAAGGGCTCATGCCCGAAACGTCGATTCTCCTGCTCCCTGGATGCTGCCTGACCTGCTGCACTTTTCCAGCAACACATTTTCAGCATTTAAGAGTCAATCACATTACATGTAGGTTAGATGGTAGATGTCCTTCTTTAAAGGGATCCTCAATCAGATGGATTCTTGGTCACTACAACTGAGACTTGTCTTTCAATAATGGAATTATTATTTGAATTTAAATTCTACTTCTATGTTCCCAGAGCATTAGCCTTGTATTTTGAATTACTAGTTTGGACATGATCACTACACCACCCCCTCTTGTAGCTAACTTAAGTTAAAATTAGTCTTAGTGTTTAAATGAATCATTTTCAAACACAAAAGCACTTCTTATATCAGATCTTGTGCATAAAACAAGGCATTTGGCAGACGAGGTAGAAAGTGCATTTAAGAGAATGATTATATGTAGCAATTAAACTTCAAAATGCAGATGCTTGCATAACTCATCCTTTCCTGTAAGAGCTGAAATGCTTTCTCATCACTTTGTCTGAAACTGTTTTCAGCCATCTCATAATTAACTCCTAAGGCTCAATTATGAAAAAGCAAATAAGGCTCCCCTGATGACTCTGGGAATTTATCTAATGAGTATTTAAACAGGATTGATTTCTGCCCTGAGCTGAGTGAACTGATCTCTGCCAAGCTGATGCTAACAGCTACATTGGTCTCAGGATCCCTTGGTTCAAAAGGGGAGAATTCAGTCCTTGAAATTGGCAGTTTGTGCACATTGAGCTTGGCTGTGCTGTCTCTTTGGCAAGTAGTCTCTCTGTTCACTGTTGAGGCATACACAAGAATGATGGTCTTGGGACGCTAGCTGCTGGCAAACATTTTGGACCAATAGCTCAGCAAATGTTGTTTGTATTTTTCAGGTTGGAACTAAAAGGAAAAAAATAGATGAGGAGAGGAAAAAGAATAAGTGAAATATATGACTCTTAATTAAACGATCATTGCATGGTAAAATTTTTGTTATATTAGGCATCAGGTGGTTGCAAGCTCCCAGCATCAATTACTGGGAATACTGCATATTCGATGACACAACAGCCTGCTTATTGAATATGGGAAATTAAGCCAATAATCATTCCACAGCTGCAGTGATAGTTTGGCACCTAAGCAAGAAGAAATTAAGGCACTTGAACCCTGTAAGTTAGTCCCTTGGAATTATACTTGCGGATTGAATTGCAAAATTAAAATCACAGCAGCATGAAATAGGAAAGGTGAATTTATGGAGTCAGAAATGGTTGTCATTGCGGTGACAATCATCAAAAACAATTGCAATGTTCATATAAGCTTCGTTCCTGATCCCAAAGATTGGAAGAGAGAAAGAGAAGACTGAGCTCAATCACCAGAAACGAGATGTGCTTTGCGATTACCTGGTTTGTGACTCAGTGACAATATGAGGCCATTATTAGAATGTATCAACAAATATTACGTCAAATGTAGTCCCGACTCATGCTGTTTGCCCAAGTGAAGTGGATGTAATGGAAATTTTGGATATCTAATCTTCTCTCACAGGCCATTTAAATGTATCAGCCAAAAAGATTTTGCATTGCTTATGTTTTTTTTTGTTAATATTACCACAATTGTTGTTTATACTGTGAATTTTCATACCTTTACACTTTCAGGGTTTTTCTTGTCTTTAATTTGCATAGTCTGGTGGGAAAGCTATCACTCAGATGCTAATATGCCATTTTTAAAACGTTCTTTCACAAGACGTGGGCATTGCTGGCAAGGTTAGTCATTTATTGCCCTTGGGGAGGTTTGGTGAGCTGGTGAACAGTGGCAATCCACTGTTTAAAGATGACCCCAGTCATTTTCAGCAGATGTACTTGCCTCTTGTAATTTTAAAGTGCAGTTCATGGGAAAGATGCAAAAAGTCATGAACCCAGGCCTCCCCATCACTCCTCTGCTTCATTTCAACTGAACTCATCCCTGGGTAGGTCAGTGCTGTCCTTTTGTTGAAGAGTGCAACTGCCGATTTCTGCAAGTTTTAAGTTTGCAGAACATGATAGAGAATATGTTTTTGGAGACTTGCGCATTCTCTAGATTGAGATTGAGCCCTCAAAGTGGCCTCTGATTGTCCCAGCTGCAAAGTTGACTTCTGTTGGATGTGGAAGACAGAGGTACACAGTGAGCAATGTACACAATGTAAATGCCACTCCCGGGTGTCAGGAAATATTATATAGCGACGTTGATCAAAAATTACTTACCATGAGTGCATTGAGCTCATTAGACAGAGGCCAATCAGTCCACCAACACTGCAACAACCTTTGAAGACCATCCCACCTAGTCCCACCACCCTCACCCTATCCCTGTAAACTCACGTTTACAATGGCTAATCCACCTAGCCTCCACATCTTTGGACTGTTGGAGGTAACCAGAGCACCTGGAGGTAATCCATGCAGACACTAGGAGAGCATGCAACTTCCACACAGATAGTTGCCCAAAATTGAAATTGAATCTGGGTGCCTGGCACTGTGAGCCCGCAGTGCTAACCACCAAGTCACCCAAATATAATATATAGTTCTGCAATCGATTCAAATAAAATACAAAAGTTGATAGAACCAAGGAAAGTTAACACGTTAAAACAAATCAATTACATCTAATTTGTAAATTTTGCCACCATTGAAGGCAGACACAAATAAAGATAATGGCCATTCAGGCTCACTGTTATATAAGCAAGGTTCCCATGCCGCATATTCTGAAATATGTATCAGGGCGGTTCCTGATGTTAGGTAACACAAGATACTTGATGTGACCTCTACCTTTGTATCCCAGCTCTCAGCTGAGTTGTTACTCTTGCCTCAGCACATGGAGCAAAACATCACATTTCTTCACAAAACTTCACACATCAAGATTACAGATGGGCAGGAAAAAAATCCGAGCAGAGCACAAGAGTCTATTTTTCCTGGCACTGTACACAATCTTTACACATGACTGTCTTGTCCTGGCACAGCTGGGGCACTCTGGTATAGCAACTGTCTCCCTCACAGGATTGGTGCAAACTCACCCACAACCTGTGGAATGTGCTTGATGAAACACCATGGTAAAAACAATGACTGCAGATGCTGGAAATCAGATTCTATGCAGTCATTGTTTTTACCTAGTTGATTTTAACCCTACTGCGAATCCTCTTGCAAGGATGCCTGTCTTGAAGAAGTTTTCCTCCTCTCTCTATAAGAATCTCAGGGAGTCCCTCTCCCACTGCAACTCCCAGGTCATCTTCTCTGCCCTGAAGCTCTTCAACCATGTCCTGAAACAGACTCGCTACCACAGCCACATTTGCTTTCTCAGCACCTGCTTCTGTAACCAACTCATCCCACATGGACTTCGGACCACCTGGCCTCTATTCCTGATGAAGGGCTTTTGCCCAAAACATCGATTTTCCTGCTCCTCGGATGCTGCCTGAACTGCTGTGCTTTTCCAGCACCACTCTAATCTGGAATCAGATGAAACACCATGCTCAAGAAAAGCACTTTCATGCCAAAGAAACAATGGCAAAAAAATTGAAAACAAAATACAAGTTTTCCAAGAGTAGCAGCAGAGGTCCATGCAAATATCTGAGGTTTAGATTAGAGTGGTGTTGGAAAAGCACAGCAGGTCAGGCAGCATCGGAGGAGCAGGAAAATCGACGTTTTGGGCAAAAGCCTGATGAAGGGCTTTTGCCTGAAATGTCGATTGTCCTGCTCCTCGGATGCTGCCTGACCTGCTGTGCTTTTCCAGAACCACTCTACTCTAAACTCTGGTTTCCAGCATCTGCAGTCCTCACGTTTGCCATGCAAATATCTGTCACCAGGCTCACGATGATCAGTACTGCCACCAGCATGAAGTCCACCAGCCAGAATTTTTATCAGATTATCAGGATAGGTGTGGCAGTCTCCCTTTCCTGAAGAAAATTAATGAACTAGATAGGTGTTTACATATTTCTGGCCAATCAGATCATTATCTGGTGCTAGCCCACCAATTATCTGTTATCAAATTAAATATCTCTAATCACCACAAAGGCAACTAGTCTTTCATATACTGAGGAAAAGGTGTTGTAAGATTCTGAGGGCAATGGAGATTATGGGGCTAAAAGAAAGGGTTGGCATGGTGGCAATGTCATTGGATTACAAACCCAGGGCCCTAGTCTAATGTTCTGGGGACTTGGGATCAAATCCCAATATAACAGATGTGATGCTTGAAATCAGTAAAAATATCAACTTCAAAGCTAGACTAGTGTCCATGTAATCATTGTGAATGCGGGTAAAAATGCATCTCGTTCACTTTAAGGAAGGAAATCTGCCAACCTTGCTTAGTTCCATGATTTTATACCTGGGTCGGGTGCAAGAGGTGGGAGGTGAGTCTACACGTTACTCCAGGCAAACATCTATGTGGCTCAGTCTTAACTGTCTTCTGAAATGGCTCACGGGAAAATCAATTCAAAGGCAACTAGGGATGAATAACAAATGCCAATCTTGTCAGTGACAGCCACTTCCCACACAAGAATAATAAACAAGTAATTTTTTAATGTTTGGTTTCACAATCCTGTCCTGATGCAGATTGTGTCATGATTTGACTTTTTGTGAATCCACTGTGCACTGTAAATGTCAAGGCTTCATTAGGACAAAAATGCATCTAATTTGTCAGATTTACAAATTTTAATATATGGTGTCAATGTAGTATGTACCAATTTCAGTTCCAATGTAGACTATAAGAACAGAAGAAGGCCACTCAGCCCATCGGATCTGCTCCACCAGTGAGATCATGGCTTATTTGATAACCTTCATCTCCTCTTTCCTGCCATTTCCCTATAACGTTTGATGCCCTTACTGGTTAAAACTCTATCTAGCTGAGCCATGAACACACTTCACGATCCAGCCTTGATAGACTGCAATAAAGAACTTCACAGATTCACTCCACTCAGAACTTTCTCCTCATCTCTATCTTAAATGGATCTCGCCGTACTCTGAGATGATGCCCTCTGATCCTAGACTCTCCCATAATGGGAAACACTGTCTGCATCTATCCTGTGAAGTCCCCTAAGAATCCCATTTATTTCAATAAGATTACCCTTCATTCTTCTCAATTTCAGTGAATACGGGCCCAATCTACGTAACCACTCCCCATAAGACAATCCTTCCAAATCTGGTATCAGCCTAGTGAACCTTCTCCTAATTGTCTTCAATGCCAGTGAATCTTTCCTGAGATAAGAGGCCTATTACTGTTCACAGTATCTTGGCTGTGGTCTGACTAGCGTCCTGTATTGTTTTAGAAAAACCTCCTTACTTTCATACTCTATATCCTTTGAATCAAAGGCTAACATTTCACTTGCCTTCCCTGTTACCTGCTGAACTTGGCTGCTGCCTTTTTATGATTCATGCGCAAGGAGTCCCACATCCATCTGTTCTGTAGTTTTCTGCAGTCGTTTTCTGCAGTCTTTCTCTGCATAAATAATGTTCAGCTGCTTTTGTTCTTCCAGACAAAGTGCATAACCTCATACTGGAACGTTATATTCCGTCTGCTAAGTTTTTGCCCATTCATTTAACCAATGTCCCTTTGCCAACTCTTTGTGTAATCCACGCCACTTGTCTTCCCACCTATTTCATGTAATCTACAAATGTGGTGAGAATACATTCGCTTCCTTCATCCAAGGCATTAATATACAGTAAATTTTATTTTCAAAAGCACTCTTGATAACACTCTTGATAAACCAAAATTATGTACCTGAAATACCAGAAGTCTACTCGTATTATCGTGATCTCAGCGATGTCCAAGTAGTCAGTTAAGGGTGTGAGTAACAAGCATCTCTGCTAGTAGGTTTTATTTAAAGCAACATTGCTCCCTTTTGTATTAAATTTTTACTTTGAACCAAATTTCCAAAATTATAGTCCAAATACTAACTCTAATTACATCTCACACTGCTGCGGTCTCATGCTGTCCTTGACTGTGTCCCTTAATCATATCTCAATACTCCATTCTTTCAGTTGCTGGTCTATGTTTATTCCGTATAAATATTTTAAAATGATAATCATTTTGGTGATATATAATTCGAAGGGCTGTATAAATGAATGTATATTGACTTGCAAGATATTTTTGCCCACAAATTTCCCAAATGAAAGATGCATAACGGGCAACAAGGAAAAATTGAAAATGCTTTTACAATGTTGTCCTTTTTTTGGAAAGAAAAGTCACATATTTTATTACTCTTTTCAAGTATTTGAATTTTGGAGGATTAGGCCATTATTAAATTCAGGCTGCTTTAACCTGAAGGAAAATTGTTATTGTGTGCACGCAAGTACCCTAAGCTAGTGCTATATAGATGTTGGCCAACATTTGGAATATTGTGAACAGTTTTGGGTCCCATATCTAAGGAATGATGTGATGGAGGGGTCCAGAGGAGGTTTGCAAGAATGATCCCAGGATGAAGGGCTTGCCAAATGAGGAGGAGTTGAGGACTCTGGGTCTGTACTAGATGGCATTTAGAAAGGCGAGAGCACTCTAAATGAAACTTACAGAATTCTGAGAGATCTGGATAGAGTGAATGTGGAGAAGGTGTTTCCACTGGTAGGAGACACTAGGACCCCAGGGCTCAATTTCAGAGTGAAAAGACAATCCTTGAAAGCTGAGAGGAATTTCTTCAGCCAGAGGGCAGTTAATCTGTGGAACTCATTGCCACAGAAGGCTGTGAAGGCCAAATCATTGAGTGTTTTTAAGACAGATAGTTCCTTATTTGTATGAGGATCAGGGTTACAAGGAGAAGGCAAGAGAATGGGTTTAAGAAACATATCAGCCATAATCAAATGGTGGAGCAGCTTCAATAGGCCAAATGGCCTCATTCTGCTGCTAATCTTGCGGTTGTATAACTGCACAACTATATTTGAAAAGCTATGAGAGCTGCTGGTCCAAACCTTTGGTTATTACATTCATGCCTATCGTCTCTTAGTGTATTTCAGCAAATTGCCACAGGCGCTGTGAACTTGCAGCTCATTAATATCAAAACTGAAAGTCTAAACTGAAGTAGATTTCCAGTGTAACTTCCACAAGCAAGGTAACAATCATAATTTAGAGTTTACCAGAATGGTCTTTGCTAATATGCTCTTCATATCTGATGAGTTTTCTAAATTTAGATGTCAGCCGGCAATGATTAACAGCAAAGGCACGAGTTTCATATCAGATATACCCTATGGAACAGCAATTTTTCAGTGTGGTAGATAATACTGCAGTGTCAGCAGAAATTGGGTACCATTTGCAATGAGGCCACCGTGGACTACATCCTAGAAAACATCAAAAGGTTACAAGATATTAGGGGAAAAAATGCCACAGAAGCATAAAATTCACTCTCCCCTCCCCTCATATTGTAATGTAGGGTTGATTGGAATCAATCTCATGACATGTTCTGATCGTGGTGCTGCAGTACTTTGTAATGTACCTTAATTTTATTTAAAACTAACCTGTCATTTTTTTATGCTTCAGATTTTTCTCTAGCTAATAATCACTAAAATACACTGTCTCTTTGGAAAACAAAATGAGTCCTCATGAAACCAAGGATGGAGAACTATCGTAATTATGAGGTTGAAGTGAATTTAAATAGGATATTCTATTAAGGAATCAGCCAAGCCAAATATTTAAATGAGAAATTGGAATACCTTTGGGGCATTCCAAGCTCTTATGCATGAGAACACATGCCTGCACAGTCCAAATGCAGAGTGCATTCATACAAACAGAATCTGTCAACTTCATTGCATAACAGAACTTCTTAGCCTTTTGCATCATCAGTGTGGAAACTCGTGTTAGATTAGATTACTTACAGTGTGAAAACAGGCTCTTCGGCCCAACAAGTCCACACCGACCCTCTGAAGAGCAGCCCACCCAGACCCATTCTCCTACATTTACCCCTTCACCTAACACTATGGGCAATTTAGCATGGCCAATTCACCTAACCTGCACATTTTTGGACTGTGGGAGGAAACCGGAGCACCCGGAGGACACCCACGCAGACACAAGGAGAATGTGCAAACTCCACACAAACAGTTGCCTGAGGCGGAAATGAACCTGGGTCTCTGGCGCTGTAAGGCAGCAGTGCTAACCACTGTGCCGCCGTGCCCACCCGTGTGTACATTGAGCTGTATTACATCTCTGTAAATAGTTTTCCCAAGTTGATGCAGATTGCTTCCTAGTGTTCATAT
This sequence comes from Chiloscyllium plagiosum, assembly GCF_037043375.1. NCBI lineage: Eukaryota > Metazoa > Chordata > Chondrichthyes > Orectolobiformes > Hemiscylliidae > Chiloscyllium > Chiloscyllium plagiosum. Next base: position 104,235,953 of record NW_028270144.1, on the reverse strand, counting down.
CCTAACCAAAGATAAATCGTAATGAGTATAATGATAGAAATGTAATTTGGAATATTAATCTATCTTGTTTGTCATTAATCCTTTATTAGAAATCAACATTAGAAGCTCAGCAGGTAAACACCATTGTCTGTATTTAAAAGTCATGATTTGGATGTTCTGGTGTTGGATTGGTGTGGACGAAGTTTAAAAAATAAAATCACACAACACCAGACTATAGTCCAACAGGTGTATTTAGAAGTACTAGCTTTCGAGGCACTGCCTCTTCATCAGGTGGTTGTGGAGCAGGACCAGAAGACACAGAATTTATAGCAAAAGGGTTACGCTGTCACAGAATTGTAATGACATATTAAACAAACTTAGAATGATGCAAGACTTAATTGGAAGCTAGCGCTTTTAAATACAGAGCTAGTGCTTCCAAATAAACCTGTTGAATTATAACCTGGTGTTGTGAGATTTTTGGCTCTGTATTTAAAATGGTTGCTTAAGTTCCATGTCTTGTAGCTGTTAAAACTGCTTTTAATTCTCTCTTCTCTTTCCCGCCCCCACCCCATACTGAGTTTATGCACCTTTTCTCGGGGCATTGGGGTCATGTTCCACTAGTGATGTAACTTTCTGAGAATTCACCAAATAGCCATATTTCACAAGACCTGGCACTGTGCCATTGGGCAGTTTACCATGAATATTGCACAGCCGAAAGAGATCCTGTTCTCACTTGATAACAACAAGAAAATACCTTGCATATGTATAACATTCTTCCTGACCACCCAGTATCTCAAAGCACTTTACCACCAGTGATGAATTGTTTGAAGTTCACTCTCTGTTGTAATGTAAGATAGGTGGCCACCAATTTGTTCACAGCAAACTCCCAAAACCAATAATATATAGTCGTTTGGTATGTGATGTTGATTGAGGGGTAAATATTGGCAAGACATGGATAAATCCCCCACTCTTTTTCAAGGTTGAGCCAGAGGACCTTTTACATCTACCCAACAGAAATAAGAGTTCTGAAGAAGGGTTATTGGATTTACAACATTAACTCTTATTTCTCTCCACAGATGCTGCCAGTCCTGAGTTTTTCCAGCAATTTCTGTTTCAGAAATAAGGGGTCTTGGTTAACTAACTCATATGAAGGAAACCCCTCCAAAACTGTAGTGCCCCTCAGTACCACACTGGAGTATCAATCTTTATTTTGTTACTCAAGTGCTGAATTGGAACGTGAACTCAGAAACTTGTGGCTCAGAAACGATATGCTTTTCAGTGGATAACTATCATCAGTAAGAGTCTGATATATTATTTTCCCTCACTTGACTGAAGCAGTTGGATCAGTTCTGTTCCTGAAACTGCTACTCTGAGACTGCTAATTAAGACCCAAGATCAAAGTTGGGGACCTCTTAGACTTTAGTTGCTCAGTGCTAATCCATGTGAAACATTTGCCTAATAAGTCACTGAGCTGCTACATCTTATGATAAATTGGGAAAATTAGACTCATTGAATATTATAGGTCCAAATCATCCCACGAGATAGTTTTTTAAATTTATTGCAATTATTCAACATTAACTACAGTTACAACATTGTTATCATTGCTTTACCACCTATTCGCTAAAAAAAATCAAATTCAATGGCTCCCATGATATATATTAGTCTACAGAACTTCAAAATTAGGCAAAAAATATGATTCTTAAATTGTTTTGTGAATAATATTGGTCAGCAAAGCCTTACAATGTAAAGAAGTTGAAGTTGTTGTGCATAATCTTGGGTTTTTAATATGTATCATTTTTATTTCTCATGTTGATTGCTGTCTTGCTTGATGGAAATTTCCTGGAAACTTTGTTTACTTCCCAATGAAACTACTGAAGCAATTAATACATCTAGTTAATAAGACTCTCTCCATAATTTTGGATTTGTTTTAATATTTTCAAAAAGAGAAAACCAAATTATAAGTAAAATTAGTAAGAACAATTCAGACAAAGTTCTGCACATGCTGGAGGGATGGCACGGTGGCTCAGTGGTTAGCACTGCTGTCTCACAGTGTCAGGGACCCAGGTTCAATTCCCACCTTGGGTGACTGTGCAGACTCCACACAAACATTCTCGTCATGTGTGCGTGGGTTTCCTCCTGGTGCTCTGGTTTCTCCCACAATCAGGTGAACTGGCCATGCTAAATTGCTCATAGTGTTAAGTACATTACTCAGGGGAAAATGTAGGGGAATGGGACTGGGTGGGTGTGGACTTGTTGGGCGAAAGGGCCTGTTTCCATACTGTAGGGAATCCAACCTAATCTAACTAAAAACAAAGTACTGGAGAAAGTTAGGTCTGGAGGGAGAAAGAGAGTTAATGTTTTGAGTCTAATATGGAATAAAAAAGTCATACCAGGCTTGACATGCTAACTCTGTTTCTCTCTCCACAGATGCTGCCACACCTGCTGAGATTTTCCAGTACTTTTTGTTTTATTCAGGGACTAGAAGGAACTTTAATTGTACACTGTTGTAAACATTTTGAAAGGCCTTATTATAGGATCAGATATGTCTAAATCTGCATTTATATGGATGGCAAAAGTGATACTTAACTTTTTTTTAAAGTTGTAGATTAAATGTCTAAGAAATGGAATAAAGGGGAGTGGGATCTTGATTACTTATACATTGCTTTCTTACTGTCACTAATTGGAATTGGGCATAAAGTTTCTAATCTGAGCTTCTGAGGCTCTGCCAATCTTTATAGAACCAGAAAGCACACAAATGTATTTATTGCATTTTGCTGCTTGGCTACTACTTTTGGATAATTCTCAATCTGCAAGTAAGGCAGGTATATCTTTTTTAGCAAATGCTGATATCGATATACACAAATTCACCATGTATGAATTAATTACATCATAATGCATAAATATATTCTTCCTAACCCTACCCACTCTCAACAACAGGTCTCTGCAAGTACCGCCAAGCGGCTGACTCTCACAATGCTGAAACACTTACTTAATCTGTCATGGCATACAGTATCTTTATGTATATTTTCACATTTCTTTACACTTTGTTCAGTATTTCGTGCAATTCCTATCTGCAACACAGATGTAAAGTTACAGCAGATGTTCTTCAGGAATACAGTGTAAGCAGTGATGAGTGATTTCAATTGCATATCAAATAAACATTCCTACATTTTGCCTTTAGTGCTGTTGAATTCTGGGATTTGCATTTTTCTGTTGTAAGTATCCCAATGCCAGTCTGTTCATGTTATAAACACTTGAATGCCAATCCTTCAGTAGTGGGGTCTCATATCTCAGAGGTTAAGCAGGTAGAAATGATGGTGAAGAAGGCATTAAGTATGCTTTCCTTTATTGGTCAGTGCGTAGAGTATAGGAGTTGAAAGGCGTGTTGTGGCTGTACAGGACATTGGTTGGGGCACTTTTGGAATACTGCGTGCAGTTTTGGTCTCCCTGCTATCGGAAAGATATTGTGAAACCTGAAAGGATTCAGAAAAGATTTACAAGGATGTTGCCAGGGTTTAAGCTAAAGGGAGAGGCTGAATACGCTGGGGCTTTTTTCCCTGCAGCATTAGAGGCTGAGGGGTGACCTGATAGAGGTTTATGAAATCATGAGGGGCATGGATAGGGTAAATAGACAAGGTATTTTCCCCCGGGTGGGTTCTCCTAAACTAGAAGGCATAGGTTTAAGCTGAGAGAGGAAAGATTTAAAAGGGACCTAAGGGTTACCTTTTCATGCAGAGGATGTTGCGTGTATGGAATAAGCTGCCAGAGAAAGTGGTGGAGAATGGTACAATTACAACATTTGAAAGGCACCTGGATGGGTATATGAACAGGAAGAACTTAGAGAAATATGGGCTGAATGCTACTAAATGGGACTAGATTTAAGTGGGATGTCTGTCTGACAGAATTGAACTGAAGGGTCTGCTTCTGTGCCGTGTATCATTGTGACTCTGACTCTAAGTGCTATATTAGCAGTTGACCAATAACTATGAAATTAGATGCATAATTTTCACTGCACCCAGTGCAGACTCGAAATAAGTCTTGGCAACAACCTAGTAATCAAAGAAAAATTACAAATCTGTCAGATTTAAAGGTGGTCACGAGTCAGCAACCTGGAATCCGTTTGATAGATGCAGCCATGGATGCTTCAGAATCCTTGGGTGGAAGTTTCCAGTTTTCTGTCACCATTAGTGCAAGCATGTTTGGCAGTAACTAACTTGCCATGCCCACAGCCAAATCCATTCGATCACTTGCTAATCAATTCATTAAGAGCTGGCAAGTGGATAAAATTTCCGACAAATCACAGACCTTAACACTAGTGATCCAGATCTCCAGAGATTACAGACTAATTAGAGCTTCTCATTCCTAAACTCTATTGGTCCAAGCCTACTCCTTGGGAGAGAGTTCCAAGAAGGTAGGAACTTTCTATACTCGTGGCAGAGTGGTGGGTCACAGGCAAAGTAGAGTCAGGGGGTTTAGGCAAGGGCAGGGGTTTGGCTCTCAAAGGCCAGACCTTTGTCCCCATCTATATCTCCAATTACCCCCCCAGACTCAAGCAATTGAAGGCAGGTAACCCCGATTTCCTAGTTGAGAAGCTAGCTACTTTACTCATCCATCAAAGGCAGGAGATTGGGGAAATGAGAGTTGAGGCCTTTAAATGGGCACTAACTGACTATTGAGATATCTGGTAGGGCACAGAAGAGTTGGACCGATGGCTCTGTTTCTGTGCTGTATAACTCTATGGCTCTATGACTTAAGGGCCATAATTGGTGATGCATTGAAAAGGTCACTGATGGACCTTGTCATCCAGATCTTATATAATGAGGTGGTGAGGATGTAAGAGTTTCAATTTAGCATCATCGCACCAAGTTATTCTCAAATCTTTCACTACCTCCAGGTGGTTTGGAATTTTGGATGTTATTTCATTGGCAAGTCTTGGATAACTGCTTAAAGGAAAGGGAAAATGATCATTGTGGGTGAGGCAAGGGATGTTTCTGGAAATGCATTTGCTGGGGGCAACCAGAAAGGAAGGCAAACAAAAGGGCCATTTAGAGAGGCACAAACTGTGTGATTGCTGTGGTTTTAGAAGCAATCACCACATTGAAACATTTTGTGAAAACATACCTTTTTAAGAATGGCCTGAAGCAAGCTCGAGAGCAGATAGGTTTACCTCTACTCCTATATCATACATTTGTATATCCCTTTCAAGGATTGCTGGGTGTGCTGCATGAAGACCAGGTTTTCCTGAATGCAGTGAGATCACACTAGATGCATTCAAAGCAAGGCAATGTTTTAACGCAGACCCTCAAATAGGCTTCAAGCCCCGTAATTGTATATACAAAACAGTAAGTAGAAATTGTAGATTTAAGAACAGACTTTTATTTTTGCCTGTGCCAGTAATCCAGTGGCACACTTTAAGCTTGTAAGGAATGCATAATTTTTACTAGTTGTATTATAAACTTATGTACCTAGTTAGAACCTGAAAAACATGTGTCACCTTGTTTCAAAGTCTTCTGCAACAGCTTTCTTACTCAGGCCACTTTTAGTGCATTAAAGGGAAAGCAAAAGACTGTAAAAGCTGATATTTATCAAACGTTGCCAGTAGAACTAATTTCATTTGTAGGCAGTACCTTTAGGAATTTTCAGGATGTCAGTAGGGGCATTTCAATTATGGAACTCCACAGAAGAAATTTTAACTCTCTAAGAGGCTTCCAGCACAGAAAATAATCTTTTGATCCATTGAGTCTGTGCCAGTCAAAGACAACCACCTAACTATTCTAATCCCATTTTCCAGGACTTGACCCACAGTTTCCTATGCCTGAGCATTACAACTATACATCCAAATATTTCTTAAGTGCTGTGAGGGTTTTTGACTCTATTGCCCTAACAGACCAATCAGAACCTACCCTCTGTCTATGTTGATTTCTTTAAGTATATCACAGTCCTCCCTGATTTCTACACACAATGTCCCCCTCGTTAGTGAACACTGACACAAAGCATTCATTTAAAACCCTACCTATGGTTTTGCACACAAATCACCATTGTGGTCCTCAATGGGCCTACTCCTTCCCAAATATTCATCTTACCCTTAGTGTACCTGTAAAATAATTAGGAGGTAAAATAAAGGAAAATCCTATTTTTCTTTTGTACCCCTTTATTCCCATTGAACATTTTGTACTCCTGTTTTGAGCACTCAACACCTCTAATAAGCTTCCATTTTTCTCTTTATCATGTATATCCCTTGCTATCCAGGGTTTGCTAGATTTGTTGGTCGTGCCTTTTGTCTGTATTTGAACTTGTTGATTCTGTACGCTTCCTGTTTCCTTCTTGAATGTGCCCACTGCTCTGACATAGTTATCTAAAAATGTCTGCTCCCAGTCCAGTCTGGCCAAATCATATCTTATTAAAATTGCCCTTCACCTAGTTTAGATCTTTTATTTCAGACCCATCCTTGACCTTTTCCATAACAATCTTGAATTTAACATATACTTATGGTACCTACCTGAAACGGGTGTTGAGCTCCTTACAAGTATATGCATAAATGACCAATCTGTTCTAATTTAAATGTTATCATAATGTCTGTTAAATCACTTCTACTTTCATGCATGTTTTTATTTTTGCACATTTTATGTCAGAATATCTTCTAAACATATTTTAGCAACAGAATATTATCACAGAAAGCTCATGGTTAATTTATTTATAATTATAGTTTATAGTCTGAAAATTATTTTGCATTGCACATTGGCTCCTCATGAAAACTAAAGTGGAACCTTGCAGTTTTAATTTTTGTTGGTTGGTACACAGGATGGTGAGGTGTAAGGAAAAGTTGACAGTAAAGAGCAAGCATCAGAGTGAGGTTAAATTCATTATTTAACCCACTGCAGCAATAATTATCCACAAAATGGCAATGTTGAAAGCTGGTGTCTAGGACTTAATGAAATTTTACAAACCAGGTTTAGAAGTCTGTTCCTCTAGAAGCTGGTAGGTTTGAATGGCGTGGGAGTGAAAATTCTGAGAATTTAGATATAATAAATGGTAATGATTGCACTCTCATTACATGCTGCACTACTTCAGTGTGTATCTATGGAAACTGCAGGCACACTGGCAATTTTTGTTTTTAAGTAATCCAGAACTCAAACATTTAAACTGATGGTGGGATTGTAATTCCAAGAAAGGATCAAGTCAAAAGCAATAAGAGAAATTTTGAAGTTGTAGGTAAGAGTCACAATTTAGGTAAAAACAAGCAGACTGGGTCAGTAGGGCATAGAGCTTGGCAATGGTAATGAGACATTTGCTGACATGGGTGACATCAGGGAAGAACATTGCAACACATTTGAATGTGCAAACATTTTATAGCAAAATTAGTCTCTTCATTCTAATACTTATGGTAAATGTTTTTTTTATTCACTCGTGGGTATTACAATCTGGCCAGCATTTATTGCTTGTCCCTAGTTGCCCTTGAGAAGATGGTGGTGAGCTGCCTTCTTGAACCACTGCAGTCTATCTTCATATATCAACATATGCCCTTACAGAGGGAATGCCAGCATTTTGACACTGCAACAGTGAAGGAACAGCAATATATTTCCAAGTCAAGAAAGTAAGTGACTTGGAGGGCATCTTGCAGATAGTTGTGTTCCCATGTATCTGCTGCCCTTCTTCTGGATGAAATTATCATAGATTTGGAAGATGCTGTTTAAGGATCTTTGCTGAATTCATGGAGTGATCAAGGTTGGAAACTAAATATTTCAGGAGACTTGACTTCTGATTAGATTCCCTACATTGTGGAAACAGGCCCTTCCGCCCAACAAGTTCACACCGACCCTCTGAAGAGCAACCCACCCAGGCCCATTTGCCTACATTCATCCCTGACTAATGCACCTAACACTATGGGCAATTTAACATGGCCAATTCACCTGACCTGCACATCTTTGAACTTCTGGAAAAAGATTGCAAAATTAAAAACCAGGTAGGGTTGCCTTGATATTAAAAGATGGCATAAAGACAATGGAGAGAAAAGAAAATCAAATTATAGAATCAGTTTGATTGGAACGAAGGAAAAACAAGAAGCAAATGACAGTAGTGGGAGTAGTTTATGAACCTAAAAGTAGTTAGCTTTGTCTAGAATATAAATCATGAAATTTAGATTTGATTACAGTACAGTGTGGAAACAGGCCCTTCGGCCCAACAAGTCCACACCGACCCGCCGAAGCGAAACCCACCCATACCCCTACATTTACCCCTTACCTAACACTACGGGCAATTTAGTATGGCCAATTCACCTGACCCTGCACATCTTTGGATGGTGGGAGGAAACCGGAGTACCCGGAGGAAACCCACGCAGACACGGGGAGAACGTGCAAACTCCACACAGTCAGTCGCCTGAGGCGGGAATTGAACCCGGATCTCTGGCGCTGTGAGGCAGCAGTGCTAACCACTGTGCCACCGTGCCGCCTTGTTATATCCTTGAGAAGGATATAACAAGGATAACAGAGTCATTGTGGGTGCTTTAATTTTCACACAGACATCAGCACATTTGGTGTAGTAGTGTGGAGGGAGAGATCCTGTAATACGTTCAAAATAGTTTTCTAGATCATGTGTCAAAAAATCAACGAGGGAGCAGGCTATTTTAAATCTAACATTGTGCAGTGAGGCAGAATTAATTAATAATGTTTAGTAATGGAACCTCTAGGGAAGAAAGTGACCATAATGTTTGAATCTTATATTACCTTCCAGAGCTAAGTGTTTAATCCAAAGCTAGGATCATCAATCCGAACAAGTGATATATGTTTAAGGGATCTGTTAACATGGTAAATCGGGAAATGTAATTAAAAGATATGACAGTTCATAAACAACAACCAGAGGGTTGCCATTGACTGAAAACTCGGCAGGGCTAGCTACATAAGTACTGCAGCTACAAGATCAGGTCAGAGGCTAAGGGTCATGAACTCAAGTAACTCACACCTTGAAGTAACTCACACCTTGACGCCCCAAAACTTGCAGTAAAATCGACGTTTCGGGCAAAAGCAATGAATGAGCAAAAAGATGATAAAAGAGAAAATAGGATCTGTCACTTAAACTGTTAGACATGAAAAAAATGTTTAGAAAAGCATATCAAAAGCCAAGAGGTTCACAATAGTAAATGAGAGGTTATTGATAAGCAAGTGAAGTTATAATGCCGAATAAGAAAAATGACAGAGATATGAAATAAATACTTTATATCTGCCTTCATGGTAGAAGACAAAAAGCATTCAGAGACTGACAAACCAAGTTGCAGGCTGGAAGATCTTTCTAAGAACTGAAAGCTAGCTGGTATAAGTAAACTGTATATTGTTTTGTCTGTCTGCTAGCCGGGAGCCAACCCCCATACCAACCATAGCGCAACACTGCAAACATTTAAATGAGGTGGCAGCATCAAACCTACCTCTACTTCAACAGGCATCAGGGACTTAGCAAATCATGATCCCTGTCTCAACAAATAGCATGAACCAATTTGTAGCCAGAAAAGTGCATATTTCCAAGCTGTAGCATGATATTGATTTCTTCAATTCTGTCATTGTTGGTATAAGTGACTAAAAACCTGTGGAAAAGCAGAACATGTAAGCAAATCTCAGCAGGTCTGGCAGCATCCAAGGAGAGAGAGAGACACAATTCATGTTTTGAGTTTGCTGCAGAACTCTGATCTGAGCCTGATACGAACTGAAGGAGGCTGGAACATTGTTTTTATGCTGTTGACAATAGAGGAAGGAGGAGCAAGTGAAACAGAAAGTGAGGCTGCCCAGAGTAAAAGACAAATGGATGCTAATTGCAGTAAAAGAGACATTAAGATGAAAAAAAGGTGTTAATAGGGAGAGGGAATGATCTTTAAGAAAGAACACCACCTAATTTTTTTTGTGTGTGCACTTTATAGCCTTCAGGATTCAACATTTAAGTGCACCAACTTCAGAGCATGAACACTGTCATTCATTTTGATTACATTTCCTCTGATTAGAACCTTTAGAGCTATTCTATTTTAATACACAGGCATGCAAGAATGCCAAATTTCAAAGGGAGCAACAATTTATACGAGAGAAAAGGGCTCTGACAGATTAACAAATTGACATAGAGAATGCACGATGAACCCATTGTTCCAATGTACGTAGCTTCTATTAAGCATAAGTGAGCTACAATCGAGCCAACTCAAGAATTGTATTACAGAGTTTCTATATTGTTTGTAGCTTTTCTTGGAGGTTTAGAGACAGTTATTTAAATAGCTTGGTTGCTGTCATTTATATCAATAGCATTTCTCAGTGCTCAGACAGATAGTTAGAACAGAGATCTTCTATGGATGATGAGGAAGATGAAACTGACAAAGAAGAACATACTGTATGTTGCTGTTTAAAATAACAGTCATTGCTATTTTGTTCTACTTGAAAAGATAGACATTATTGCAGTCATATAATATGTTAAAGGCTAAGTCACAGTTAAGTGTTATTCTGCTATCTTCTGAACTCAAGATGGATCATGTAAGAGCACATAAATAAAGCCAAGAAGCTAAAATAAATCCAAGCTCATTTTTTAATCCCTGCACGTTGCTACGAATTAACTAAATATTTGGTTGGGTTTCCAGGAAGTAAATGCTCATTTAAATTCTGCTACATAAGTAAAAAAAAAAAGTCAAAATTTAAGAAAACCCATACATAGTAATATAGCTATGATGTCAGTCATGTTGGACAGCGCTATGTTTGAAACTCATGTCAAGGTTTGGATGTCATTTATTAATGTCAAATTTTCAGCAAAACCCTATTGTAATTATCTTATGTGCTGTTTTATTCAATAAAAGTATCACTTGTGGATGCTGTTCCACCAAGTCACAATTTTGTGTCAGCTGCATATCCAAAAATAACATAGGCAAGAGATTTGCTCTTTAGTACTATGATGTGTAAGAGATTTCAAATGATTTGTGTATGTGTATGGTTTTGTTGACATCCTGTTTCATTGATTCATTTTTAAAATGTGCTGGTACCCACTCTTTCCTTCTTAGGATGGCACGGTGTTTGATGGAAGGCCAATTGAGTCACTGTCTCTAATCGATGCTGTGATGCCTGATGTTGTACAGAGTCGACAGCAAGCATTCAGAGATAAACTAGCTCAACAGCAGCAAGCAGCAACTGCATCTTCAGCTCCACAGCAGCCAACACCAAAGAATGGAGAAGCCACTGTTAATGGGGAGGAAAATGGGGCACACACCATTACAAGTAAGCATTGTATTATATTGCTTTTTCACCTAAAAACAGAATATCCAGTATTAAAACTGAGATGCAATATTTCAATATGTAATAGCTAGGGATTATATTTTAACAAACTTAAAAACTGAATGTTGAAATTTCTTGCAAATTTACAAGTAAAATTTATACTATTTATGTTTTAGATAAAAACACACATCCTTATGCATTTGTTTGTTCTAATTGCTAATTACAAAGTAGTGATATATTCTGTTGATATTTAGGAAATTTTCTTATCTGTATTTCTCAAAAACTGGGCAAGTGTGAATCACTTTACAAAATTTAGTGTGTCATCAATATGTCACCTTCCTTTTCTCCCCAGCCAGCAGTCTGTACCTTCCAGATGAGTAATCAGTTTGGCATCTGCTTATGTTTATGTCTGCTAACTGCTCTGGTTTCCTCCCAGAGTCCAAAGATGTGCAGGTTATGTGGATTAACCATATTAAATTGCCCCATTGTGTCCAGGAAGCGCAGTCTGGGTGGGTTAACCATGGTAAATGCAGGGTTACAGGGATAGGGTGAGTGGTGTGTCTGGGTGGAATGTGCTTTGCAGTGCTAATGCAGACTCTATGGGCTAAATAAGCTTTTTCTGCACTGTAGATATTCTATCATCCTACATTTATACAACCCACAAAGTATCCACTGTATTTAAAGATGGGTGAAATACTTCATCATGTACAGCGTCATCACTTTAACCAACTCAATTTGACGCTCATCTTGCTTTTAAAATTCAAAGTTCAGAAATATACCAAATTCTAGACATTTCACAAAGGGAAAAACATTTAATGCAGCACCTGGTTATGTGGTGAAAACATATTCAATAATGGCTTTCAAAAGGATTTTGGATGGCCACCTGAATACAGAAACTTTGCAGGGTTAAGATTAGGGTGGTTGGGGTAGTGTCACAGGATTTACTGAGCTGCTCATGCTTGGACAGATGCAATGAGTCACATGTCAAGATTAGAGTGGTGCTGGAAATGCATAGCAGTTCAGGCGGCATCCAAGGAGCAGGAAAACAGACGTATCGGGCAAAAGCCCTTCATCAGGAATCCTGATTTTTGACGAAGGGCTTTCGCCTGAAACATTGATTCTCCTGTTCCTCGGATGCTGCCTGAGCTGCTGTGCTTGTCCAGCATCACTCTAATCTTGACTCTAATCTTCAGCATCTACTTTTGCCGCAATGAGTCACATGGCCTCTTCCTGTACTCACAACCACTGTGATTCTATTACACATAATTCTGTCCTATAAATGCATAGATCTATTTGGAAGAAGATCTGTATCTTGCCAAATAAAGTCAGAGTCATACAGACTCTTTGATCCAACTCACCCATGCTGACCAAGTGTCCCAAACTAATCTAGTCCCATTTGTCTGCATTTGGCCCATGTCACTCTAAACCTTTCCTATTCATGTATCTGTCCAAATGTCTTTTAAGTATTGTATCTACATCCACCATTTCCTCTGACAGTTCATGCCACACACTAACAACACTATGTAAAAAACAAATTACCTTTCATGTCCTTTTTAAATGTTTCTCCTCTCACCTTAAAAATATGCCCCCTAGTTTTGAACTTTCCAGTGTTAGGGAAAAGATTTTTGCTATTTATTTTATCTGTGCCCACAATGATTTTATAAACCTCTATCGGGTCACCCCTCAACCTCCTACACTCCGGATAAAAACGTCCCAACCCATTCCGCTTCTTCTTATAACTCCCACCCTCCATTCCCTATTACATCCTTGTAAATCTTTTCTGCACCCTTTCCAATGTAATAATATCCTTCCTATAGCAGGGCGACTAGAACTGTACACTGTATTCCAAAAGTAGCATCATCAGTGTCTTACATAGCTGCAGCATGACATCCCAACACCTATACGCAATGCCCTGACCAATGAAAGCAAATATGCCAAATGCCTCCTTCAGCACCCTACCTGAGCCATCATTTTCAAGGAACTATGTACCTGAGCCCCTAAGTGTCTCTCTTCGACAACAGTCCTCAGGGCACTACCATTAAGTGTGTAAGCCCTGCTCTGGTTTGTCTTACCAAAATGCAACACCTCACATTTATCTAAATTAAACTCCATCTGTCATCGCTTGGCCCACTGGCTCAGCTGATCAAGATCCTGTCGTACTTTTAGATGGCTTTCTTCATGTACATTATACCACCAATTTTGATGTCATACACAAACTCACTCTGTTCCTATATTCTCATCCAAATTGTTTATTCAAATGACAAAGAATAGTGGGCCCAGCACCGAACCCTGCAGAAGACTAAGTCACAGGCCTCCAGTCTGAGAAACAACCCTCTACCACCACTCTCAGTATTTTGTATCCAATTGGCTAGCTCTCCATGGATGCCATTTGATTGAACTTTACTAACCAGTCTACCATGTACAACATTGTCAAAGGGCTTGCTAAAGCTAATGAAGACAATGCCTACCATTCTTCTCTTACCTATCCACTTGGTGACATCCTCAAAAAAGATTCAAGTTTGTGAGATGTGATTTCCCATGCGCAAAGCCATGACGACTATCCCGAAGCAGTCTTTGTCTCTCCAATTGCATGTAAATCTTGGCTTTTCCTTGCAGCCTTTCTTAAAACAAAAAGGCCCAATATTAACCACTGTCTAGTCTTTTACCACCTCACCTGTGACTGTAGATGATACAAACGCCTCTTCTAAGGGCCCTACAATTTCTTCCCTAGCTTCCCCAATGCACTGGGATACACTTAATTAGGTCCCGGGAATATATCTACTTTTATACATTTTAAGACCTCTAGCACCACTTCTGTAATGTGGACTGTTTTGAAGACATCACTATTTATTTTCCCAAGTTCCATACCTTCCATGTCTATCTGCACAGTAAATTCTGATAAATATTCATTTAGTATTGCTACTATCTCCTGTGGCTCCACACATAGACTGCCTCGTTGATCTTTAAGGGGCCCTATTCCCTGCCTAATTGCCGTTTTGCCCTTATTGTACTTATACAATCTCTTTATATCTCTGTGTTGATTTGTTTCCAAGGTTCAGCTTCACGAGACCAGGTGTCAGCTACTATCCCAGCTATTAATGTGAAGCTGGATAGTGACACTTGGCAAGTCATTCAACCAAGGGGATATCAAAACCATCTGCAGTTCAAACTTCAGTTGCAGTTACAGAATGATAGCGGTAGGAGTGACCAAAAGCAAGCTTTCTTTTTCTTAGCATCTTGATTCTGAGTCTAATTCTAGTGTCTTTATTTCAGTTGTGTTCAGGTGGCTCAGCATATGTAGCCCCTTCAATGGTTAAACCCTTATGCTTCACCTGCTCACTAGATAGACACTCTGAGCCTTAGTAAGGGAAAATATTAAAATTAAATTTTATAAACTGCATCTTGAATAATGCAAGACAGCATACCTTTTCCTGTGACTAAAATTATACACTTTATTGTGACTGGGTCTTTTCAAAGCAATGTGATTTTACATTAATCTAATCTCCCTTAACTGAAAAATTAAATGATTCTTTGCAGATAATCATTCTGATGCCATGGAAATAGATGGAGATGTTGAAATTCCTTCAAACAAATCCACAGTCTTAAGAGGTCATGAATCTGAAGTATTCATTTGTGCCTGGAACCCAGTCAGTGATCTTTTGGCATCGGGGTAGGTACCAATTAGAACAAATACTAAAAGTAAAAATACATTATCTCTGTTATTCTGATATCAATTATATGGTTCTATTACTCCTGCACCCTTATCAAATAGTGTTAAATCATGTTATGCTGGTTGGTTTGCAAATATGGAGGCAGAGCTTATTATTCAGACCCCTTTAATGGATTTTCATGCCTCCACTAAGGGTCAGTATATAATAATTCCTTAACGAAGCAAAACCAATGATCCAAATTGCATAAATCGTCTCTCAAACATTTTCTCACTTGACATATGAAACACCTGGAGAATGAATGGCTGTTTTTAATTACGTGGCCAGTCTTCTGCGGCAATGTGGAGTGGAAGCAGTGATGTACAATTCAAAAGCTTCAAAATTTATAAACTGATTTTAGGACCAACCAATAAAATGGTAAAACATACTTGCCTAGATATTTGACAGTCTGAGTAAAAGGTACATATATGGACCGAACATAGTAGGAGGCAAGCCTAAATTCTGTGCTGAAAGTGCATCGTTTGCTATATTGAATCAGGCTTCCTATGAGCATTCGGAAAATGTACCAAAGGAATTAGAAACACCAATCAAACTTAAGAGGGTCCTATGTTGATGCAAAGACCCCTTCGTGAAATTGTTCAACCCTAAAACCTGACAGCCTGCAGTGCACCTGCCCAAAATATCGTGATGGTCTTAGGTATTAAGAACCATGCAAGGATGCTACTTAAGAGGTGAATCCATCCCATACACGTGTAGTTACTGGTTTATTCTTATTTGCTGCTGGTTAAGTTTTGAGGAGGGATGTTGGCATTGAAAGGTCGCAAGTTCCTCTTCCAGTAGTAATTTGATTCTTATTTTTGCTGACAGTTTTTTTTTGGTAGTGACTACTTTTGTCTTTAGTGAAACATGTTATCTTCCAGTCATGGTAGTCTGCTAGGTCTGCCTTTGGTAAGTGACAGCAGGAGAAGCAGCAAAGAAACCAGACAAGAACAGGAGCAGCTGGGAGGAAAGGGTAAAGACCAGTGTGTAGAAGACTGAATGCTTAGAAACATATTTGCTGAGAGCACTTATTAGCCCAACTTCAATAAGAAGCTTCCGAAAGCAACCATGGCTGGAGCCTTAAACCTGGTTTGGACAACACTGTCTATGAGCCCTCAAGTAACAAACTCAGACTCCTTCAACAACATCTTCCAAATGTCACATCTATCACCTAGAAGAACAGCAGCAGTAGATATGAGAGCACCAGCACCCACAGATTCCAACCAAATCACATAACATCCCATTTACTGTCACTGTTTCAAAATCCTGGAACTCCATCCCTAATGGATACCCCTACACCTAATGGACTGCAGCCAATTGCAGAAGACAGCCCCCTGCCACCTTCTGTAGAGCAATCAGGGGTGGGCAGTAACCAACAGTGTCCACATTCTTTTTTTTTGAAAAGTCATTGAGATTGTTGCCTTGATGTCTTAGGCATCTTTCAGTACGCTGCAAGTGATATTGAGCAGTTCACTGTCAGCTAGACCTACATCACTTGCCCAAAGCAGAATGAGAGTGCAAGCCTTCTCTCACTTTGTGGGGACCAAGATGCTAGAGAATGAGGTCAAAGTTGCCTTCAGAACTTCCCATTATCATGCTGGCATCCTTCTGAACGGAAGCAGATTCTACTATTTTAATATCTAATTTGCTTATAGTTGTAGGGAGCACACAACATAGGTCTATTCCAGTATCCAAGTAGCAAACATTTTTCATTCATCCTACGCCAGTCCTCTGTTATGTCTTTATTCCAGTTAAACTATCAGAGCAGCAGGAATGTTGTAACACTGAAAACACCAGTCAGCTCGAAGGTGGAAACCACCTATGTTCCAGAATGCTAATTTGAGCTATTCCAATTAGCCATGTAGCCTATTCCAACTGTCAGCGTAATGTCAACCTCTGTCAGATCATAGGTACTTTAGAAGAAGGAAGGAAAAAGGAGGATTATGGTGTGAAGAAATCCTGAGTGATGTCTCAGTTAACAATGAACTCACCAAGGTTGTAATTTTTCTTATACACCCACCTGTAACATACCCATCAATGGATGTAGGTTTGCTCACTGAGCTGGAAGGTTTGTTTTCCAGCTCAGTAAGCAAACTTACATCCAGAACCTCAACCTGAACTACAAATCTCCTCAAAACTCACTAATACCCATCAACTTCAGAATGGAAAGGGATGTAGAAGAACATTAGCCACCTACTGCATGTTCAGTGCAACTTTTCTCTGCAAGATGAAAGTCAGTGACAACCTTGGAGGTTTTAAGGTGCTTGTGGCAGACTGTGGTGTAAAGATGTGACAGTTTAAATAATTTAGAAAAGGAGGAGGAGATAGAATGAGACATGGTGCAGGTAGAATGTAATGGTTGTAGGAAAGTGAGGAAGAGCAGTACTACAAGTAATGTGGCTACAGGTATACAGTCAGAAGGGAGTTACTCTGCGAGTCCTTAACATTAACTCCAGACACAATGAAGTCCCATGGCTTCAGGTTAAATGTGGACAAGTAAATATCCTACTGAATATCACTAACCACACTCCTCCTCCTGAAGAATTAATGCTACTACATGTTGAGCAACACTTGGAGGAAGTACTGAGGGTGGTAAGGGCCCAAAATAAATTCTGGGTTTGGGGATTTCAGTGTCCACCATCAAAAGTGGCTTGGCACTAGCACTACTGAATGAGCTGGTCAGGTCCTAAAGGACATTGCGTTAGATTGGGTTGTGGCATTTGGTGAGAGAAACAAGAAAAGGGAAAAACATACTTGACTTCATCCTTACCAATCTGTTGGCTGCACATGCATTGTCCATGATAGTATCAGTAAGAGTGACCACCACATAGTCCTTGTGGAGACACAGTTCACATTCATATTGAGAATATCCTCCATCATGTTATAGAATCTTCCAGTACAGAAACACACTTCAATCCAACTCGTCCACATGGACCCGTATTTCCTAAATTAAACAAGTCCCATTTGCCTGCATTTGGCCCATTGCCCTCTAACCCTTTCCTATTCAAATACCTGTCCAAGTACCTTTTAACGTTGTAACTGTACCTGTATCTACCACTACTTCTGGCAATTCATTGCATCTATAAACTACCACTTTTGAAAAATTGAGGATTTTAAACTTGTAAGTCGGGGTGGGGAGGGAAAGGGAAAGCGACAGGGTGTATGGAGTCAGGTAGAAACATAAGCAGCAGATTAGCATGTATGCAGGGTTTAAGTTCAAGGCAGACTAAAGCACTTTACCTGAATGCTCGTAGTATTTGTAACAAAGTAGATGAATTACCGGCACAAATCATCATGAATGATTATGATGTGGTAGGTATCACAGAGACATAATTGCAGGGACTTCAGAACTGGCAGTTAAACATCCAAGGATTTATAACTGAGTGAAAAGACAGGGAGGTGGGCAGAGGGGGCAAGGTTGCCTTGTTAGTTAAGAATGAAATTAAATCTATGGCACTGAATGGCATGGGGTCAGATGATGTGGAGTCTATGTGGGTGGAGTTGAGCAACCACAAAGGCAAAAATACCATAATGGGAGTTATGTACAGACGACCTAACAGTGGTCAGGACCAGGGGCGCAAGATGTACCGGGAAATAGATAGGGCATGTCAGAAAGGCAAGGTCACTGTAATCATTGGGGAACTTCAATATGCACGTGAACTGGGTGAATAATGTTGCCGTTGGATCCAAAGAAAGGGAATTCATGGAAGGCTTATAGGATGGCTTTTTGGAACAGCTTGTGATGGAACCCACAAAGAAGTAGGCTATTCTGGACTTAGTGCTATGTAATGAGCCAGTCTTTATAAAAGACCTTAAAGTAAGGGAACTCTGAGGAGGCAGCTACCATAATATGGCAGAGTTCAGTCTGCAGTTTGAAAGAGAGAAGTCAAAATTTTATGTAATGGTGTTACAGTTAAATAAAGGTAATTACAGGGGCATGAGAGAGGAATTGACGAAAATTGACTGCAAATAGAGCCTAGCGGGGAAGACAGTAGAGCAACATTGGCAGATATTTCTGGGTGTAACAGAGGACACAGTACAGAGATTCATCCCAAAAGAAAAGATTATCTGGGGAGGGATTAGACAGCCATGGCTGATAAAGGAAGTCAGGAAATGTATCAAAGAAAAAGAGAGAGCCTATGAAGTGGCCAAGAGCACTGGAAAATCAGAAGTTTAGAAAGACTACAAAATCAAACGGAGGATAACAAAGAGAGAAATAAGGAAGGCAAGGGTCAAATATGGACGTAGGCTAGCCAGTAATATTAGAAATGATAGTAAAAGTTTCTTTCAACAAATAAGAAATTAACGAGAGGCAGAAGTAGACTTTGGGCCGTTCCAAATTCATGCAGGAAGGCTAGAGATGGGAGATAAGGAAAAAGCTGAAGAACTTGATCAGTACTTTGTGTCAGTCTTCACAGTGGAAGACAGGAGTAATATCCCAACAATTAAGGAGAGTCAGGGAGCAGAGTTGAGTATGGTAGCCATTACAAAAGAGAAAGTGCTAGAAAAGCCAGAAGGTCTAAAAATTGATAAATCTTCTGGCCCCGATGGACTACATCCTAGATTTTGAGGGTGGTGGCTGAGGAAATAGCAGAGGCATTGGTTGTGATCTTTCAAAAGGCACCAGAGTCAGGGAGAGTCCGAAATGATTGGAAAATTGCTGTTGTAACCCCCTTGTTCAAGAAAGGAATCAAGACAAAAGATTGAAAATTATAGACTAATTAGCCTAACCTCAGTTGTTGGTAAAATTCTAGAATCCATTGTTAAGGATGGGATTTCTAAATTCTTCGAAGTGCAGGGTCGTATTAGAACAAGTCAGCATGCATTTAATAAGGGGAGATCGTGCCTGACAAACCTGTTAGAATTCTTTGAAGAGGTAACAAGTATGTTAGACCAGGGAAACCCAGTGGATGTTATCTATAGAGCCTTCCAAAGCCTTTGATAAGGTGCCTCATGGGAGACTGCTGAGTAAGGTGAGGGTCCATGGTGTTCGAGGTGAGCTACTGGCATGGATTGAGGATTGGCTGTCTGACAGAGGCAAAGGGTTGGGATAAAAGGTTCTTTTTCGGAACAGTAGCCGATGACAAGTGGTGTCCCGTAGGGTTCATTGTTGGGGCCGCAGCTGTTCACTTTATATATTAATGATCTGGATGAAGGGACTGGGGGCTTTCTGGCGAAGTTTGCCGATGATACGAAGTTAGGTGGCCAGGCAGGTAGTACTGAGGAGGCTGCAGAAGGACTTAGCGCAGCAGGTCAGGCAGCATCCAAGCAACAGGGGAATCAACATTTCGGGCATAAGCCCTTCTTCAGGAATGAGGAAGGTATGCCAAGCAGGCTAAGATAAAAGGTAGGGAGGACAGACTTGGGGGAGGGGCGTTGGGAATGCGATAGATGGAAGGAGGTTAAGGTGAGGGTGAAGGGCAGAGAGGTCAGGAAAAAGATTGCAGGTCAAGAAGGCGGTGCTGAGTCCGAGGGTTGGGACTGAGATAAGGTGGGGGGAGGGGAAATGAGGAAGCTGGAGAAATCTGCATTCATCCCTTGTGGTTGGAGGGTTTCTAGGTGGAAGATGAGGCGCTCTTCCTCCAGGCGTCGTGTTGCCATGGTCTGGTGATGGAGGAGTCCCAGGACCTCCATGTCCTTGGCGGAGTGGGAGGGGGAGTTAAAGTGTTCAGCCACAGGGCGGTTGGGTTGGTTGGTGCCGGTGTCCCAGAGGTGTTCTCCGAAACGTTCAACAAGTAGGCGGCCTGTCTCCCCAATGTAGAGGAGGCCACATTGGGTGCAGCGGATGCAGTAAATGATGTGTGTGGAGGTGCAGGTGAATTTGTGACGGATATGGAAGGATCCGTCAGGGCCTTGGAGGGAAGTGAGGGGGAAGGTGTGGGTGCAAGTTTTGCATTTCTTGCGGTTGCAGGGGAAGGTGCCGGGAGTGGAGGTTAGGTTGGTGGGGGCTGTGGACCTGACGAGGGAGTCGCGGAGGGAGTGGTCTTTCCGAACGCTGATAGGGGAGGGGAGGGCAATATATCCTTGATGGTGGAGTCTGTTTGGAGGTAGCGGAAATTACGAAGGATGATACGATGTAGCTGGAAGTTGGTGGGGTGGTAGGTGAGAACCAGTGGGGTTCTGTCCTGGTGGCGATTGGAGGGCCGGAGGAGCAGGAAGTGGAGGAGATGCGGTGGAGAGCATCGTCAACCACGTCTGAGGGGAAATTGCGGTCTTTGAAGAAGGAGACATCTGGGTTGTTCGGTATTGGAATTGGTCCTCCTGGGAGCAGATGCAGCGGAGGCGAAGGAGTTGGGAATGTGGGATGGCGTTTTTACAGGGGGAAGGATGGGAGGAGGTGCAATCTAGGTAGCTGTGGGAGTCGGTCGGTTTATAGTAAATGTCCGTGTTGAGTCGGTCGCCCGAGATAGAAATGGAGAGGTCTAGGAAGGGAAGGGAGGAGTCTGAGACGGTCCAGGTAAATTTGAGGTCGGGGTGGAAGGTGTTAGTAAAGTGGATGAACTGTTCAACCTCTTCGTGGGGGCATGAGGTAGCGCCGATACAGTCATCGATGGGGGAGGCGGTGCCAGTGTAGCTGCAGAAGATGGACTGTTCCACATATCCGACGAAGAGGCAGGCATAGCTGAGGCCCATGCGGGTGCCCATAGCTACGCCTTTGGTTTGGAGGAAGTGGGAGGATTGGAAAGAGAAGTTGTTCAGAGTGAGGACCAGTTCAGTCAGTCGAAGGAGGGTGTCAGTGGAAGGGTACTGGTTGGGTCAGCGGGAAAGGAAGAAACAGAGGGCTTTGAGGCCTTCGTGTTGGGGGATGGAGGTGTACAGGGACTGGATGTCCATGGTGAAGATAAGGCTCCTCCTGCAACCTCAAGAAATGCAAAACTTGTGCCCACACCTCCACCCTCACTTCCCTCCAAGACCCCAAGGGATCCTTCCATATCCGTCACAAATTCACCTGCACCTCTACACACAGCATTTACTGCATCCACCGCACCCAATGTGGCCTCCTCTACATTGGGGAGACAGGCGGCCTACTTGCAGAATGTTTCAGGGAACACCTCTGGGACACCTGCACCAACCAACCCAACCGCCCTGTGGCTGAACACTTTAACTCCCCCTCCCACTGGACCAAGGACATGCAGGTCCTTGGCATCCTCCACCGCCAGACCATGGCAACACGACGCCTGGAGGAAGAGCGCCTCATCTTCCGCCTAGGAACCCGCCAACCACAAGGGATGAATGCAGATTTCTCCAGCTTCCTCATTTCCCCTCCCCCCCCCCCCCCCCCCCATCTTATCTCAGTCCCAACCCTCGGACTCAGCACCGCCTTCTTGACCCGCAACCTTCTTCCCGACCTCTCCGCCCCCACCCGCTCTCCGGCCTATCACCCTCACCTTAACCTCCTTCCACCTATCGCATTCCCAACGTCCCTCCCCCAAGTCCCTCCTCCCTACCTTTTATCTTAGCCTGCTTGGCACACCTTCTTCATTCCTGAAGAAGAGCTTATGCCCGAAATGTCGATTCTCCTGCCCCTTGGATGCTGCCTGACCTGCTGCGCTTTTCCAGCAACACATGTTTCAGCTCTGATCTCCAGCATCTGCAACCCTCACTTTCTCCCTGCAGAAAGATTTAGACAGTTTAGGAGAATGGTCCAGGAAATGGCTGATGAAATTCAACATGAGCAAATGCGAGGTCTTGCACTTTGGAAAAAAGAATACAGGCATGGGCTATTTTTTAAGCATTGAGAAAATTCATAAAGCCAAAATACAAAGAGATTTGGGAGTGTTAGTCCAGGATTCTCTAAAGGTTAACTTGCAGGTTGAGTCCGTGATTAAGAAAGCGAATGTAATATTGTCATTTATCTTGAGGGTTGGAATATAAAAGCAGACTCTATAAAGCTCTAGTTAAGCCCCATTTAGAATACTGTGTTCAAATTTGGGCCTCACACCTCAGGAAGGACATACTGGCACTGGCTCGTGTCCAGCGGAGATTCACACAGATGATCCCTGGAATGATAGGCCTAACATACGATGAACGGCTGAGGATCCTGGGATTGTATTCATTAGATTTTAGAAGGTTGTGGGGAGATCTAATAGAAACTTACAAGATAATGCATGGCTTAGAAAGGGTGGACGCTGGGAAGTTATATCCGTTAGGTGGGTAGATTAGGACCCGTGAACATAGCCTTAAAATTAGAAGGGGTCAGTTTAGAATGGAAGTGAGGAGACATTTCATCAGCCAGAGAATGGTGGGCCTGTGGAATTCATTGCCACGGAGCACAGTGGGTGCCAGGACGTTAAATGTCTTCAAGGCAGAGACTGCTAAATTCATGATCTCACAAGGAATTAAGGGCTATAGGGCGAGTGCAGGAAAGTGGAGTTGAAATGCTCATCAGCCATGAATAAATGGTGGGGTGGACTGGATGAACCGAATGGCCTTCCTTCCACTCCTATGTCTTATGGTTTTATCACTGTGCTGAATGGGCAGACTTTGATCAGATTTTGCAACTCAAGGCTGGGCATCCATGAGGCTCCATCAACAGCAGAATTTTATTCCAGCACAATCTGCAACCTCATGGCCCAGCATATCTCTCACTCTACCATTATCAACAAGTTGGTTCAATGAAGAACATTCCAGAAGCAACACAGGCATTCCTACATATGAAGTGTCAACCTGGTGAAGCTATTTGCGTACAAACAACAAGAAGCAGTAAGTGATATAGCTAAGCGATCCCAAAATCAATGCATCCGATCTAAGCTGTGCAGTTCTGCCACATCCAGTCCTGAATGGTATTGGACAATTAACAAATCACTGGTGATGGAGGCTCCACAAATATCCCCATCATGAATGATGGAAGAGCCCATCGCATCATTCCAGCAATCTTCAGCCAGAAGTGCCTAGTGGATGATCCATCTCAATCTCCTCCAGTGATCCCTAGCATCACAGATACCAGTCTTCAGCCAATTCGATTCACTCCATGTGATATCAAGAAGCAGTTGGAGGCACTGGATACTGCAAAGCTACAATATTGGAATCTACCTGAAAATGTGGAAAATTAGCCAGATATGTCCCGTGCACAGAAAGTAGGATAAATTCAACCCAGCCAATTACCACTCAATCAGTCTATTTTCGATTATCAGTAAAGTGATGGAAACTGTCATTAATATTGTTATCAATCAGCACCTGCTCAGTGATGACCAATTTTTGTTTCAGAAAGGCCATTTAGTTCCTGACCTCATTACAGCCTTGTTTCAAAAGTGCTGAATTCCAGAGGCAAAGTGAGAGTGACAACTCTTAACATCAAGGCAGCATTCAACAGTGGTATCATGGAGCCCACACAAAATTGGAATTATTGGGTTACCGGGTACAAACTCTTCACTAGTTGAATTCATACCTGGCATATAGGAAGATGGTTGTGGTTGTTGGAGATCAGTCACCTCAACTCCAAGGCACCTCTGCTGAGTTCTTTGAGGTCCTGCGCCCAGCCATTTTCAGCTACTTCATCAAAGACCTTTCCTACATCATAAGGTTAGAAGTGAGGATGCCCTTCAGTGACTGCATAATGTTCAGCACCATTCGTGACTCTGCAAATATTGAAGCAGTCCATGACCAATTGCAACAAGATTTGGACAATATCTGGGTTTGGGCTGACAAGTGACAAGTAACATTCGCAGCACATTAATGCCAGGAAATGACCATTTCCAATAAGAGACAATCTATCATTCCCCCCTTGATATTCATTGGTATTACCATCGCTGAATCCCTCACTGTTAAAATCCTTGGGTTTAACATTGACCTGAAACTCAGCTGGGTACACTGCACAAACGCAGTAGCTAAAAGAGCCAATTAGAGGCTAGGACTACTATGGGAAGTAACTCACATTCTGACTTCCCAAAGCCTGTTCTCCATCTACAAGGCAGAAGTCAGGGGTGTGATGGAATATTCCCCACTAGCTTGGATGGGTGCAGTTCCAACAACACTCAAGAAGCTTGACACATTCCAGGACAAACCAGCCTGCTTGATTGGCACCACATCAACTCCTTGCACCACCCAAAGCAGAATAACAGCAGCATGTACTATGAATAAGATGCACTGCAGAAATTCACCAAACATCCTTCGACAGCACCTTCCAAACCCTTAATATCATCCATCTAGAATGACGAGGACAGCAGACAGATGGGAATATCACCAACTGCAAATTTCCCATGAAGCCACTGACCGTCCTGACTTGGAAATATATTGCAGAGCCAGCCAACTATGCCCACATCCCACAAATGAATAAAAAGAAAATGCTGGCCAGCCAGTGACACCTATGAGTGAATAAAAAAGTAGTGTGTGGTGGAATTAACCTACTCAGTGACTTCTTCCCACAGGTGCCAAGGGTTGCTTGGAGAGATTTAAGTTTATATGTTACCAATATAGTCTCATTTCTATCTTTCCATACCCTTCCCCACCACCAGACGCGTGTGCAGCCATCAGTAGGTGCTGGCTATATGCCTGACTCATTATAACGTGTAATGTTACATAGATCAAGCATTTCATCTTGCACATTCAAGACAGTTCACAAGAATTGTCTATGTTAAGTGTAAACAACATTTGACCTGTATTGGTTGGAAAGTACTTTCTTGATTGGTCAATGGAGGACACACCAACTAATGATGACTGACCATTAACTGTCAAGCTATGTTTAAATTTAAAATAGGCAAATTGACTCTGATTAATTCAGGCAATGGTCCAAGAATTTATCTGGAGAATAGCTGTCACCTATTTTATTGAGTTGAATCAGGCACAAGTGTGTGTGCAGGTTGTTTATGCGTGGAAAATCGGGCCCTGTGCATTAACCTGTCTGATTTCCAGTACAAACAAATGGGGTGCCATGTTGCAAAGTCAACCAGCAATCTTAACTTTATTGTCAGCATCATTTTTCAGACAGTTGGGATTATTTTGCAACTGCTACCCCTTTATAATGGTAGTTCTTGTAAATTGTCCTAATGACTGCAAGATGAAAGGTTTTGACAAAATGCCTTCAGTTCAGAAGTATTCGTTTTGTACTATAATATGACTAATCTTTTTATCTTCTCCTCATGACTTTGTTTGCCTAAGTATCGAGATGAACACTATCTCCCCATGCTGTATACTCAATTTAAACAGGACGGAATTTCAAGATCACTTAATTTGTGCATATTTAGTAAATCGCCGACATCTATGCATTTTCAAATGTGTTTATGTTGTTATAATAGATCAATGCAGATTATGGAGTGAAATGCTGAGTTTGCATACAGTAGATTCACTTCTATGGGATGCAAGGAGGCTAATTGTTTTTGGAATCATGCACGTTAATTTAGGTTGTTATCATAGCATAAACCACTTAAAAGTGATTGAACATAATAATTAAATTAATAATTTCAGTGGCACCCAATTAAAGATGTTATACAGAACGTATATGACATTATAGTTTTCATTTATCTTAATATTTTTAAAGGAGTAGAAGTCGAAATCTGGAAACAGAAGTTATTAACTGTATTGTCAAATTAATTTGATAGTATTGTTATATGTGACTAAAAATCTCGACTATGCGAATGCTTTTTCAATTTAAATTGTTGGAAATAATGCTGTTGGCTTATTGCATAAAAATGAAATAAGCCATTAATTGGAACTTTCAGGGATAAAAACCCTAAAGCTATTTGTTGTACTAGATAAACACAGCAGAAAAGCAGATAAATAGGAAGTTAATGTTTAAACCAATGAAAAATATCAAGCAGAAATATTAGCTGTGTAGTTTCAAATATGCAATAATTAGGAAAGGTTTTAGGTAAAATAAAATTAATCATCATTGTGTGGTCAATGCAAATATTATGTAATTTTTCTGCAGATTGTGTCCACTTGTCTCACCACTACAAGGTGACCAAGATTGGGAGCACTAAATTTGTAATCAACTACCTATGGCACCACCTTGCCATCTAGTGGTGTAACAGTATTTATCTGTAGTGCTTGCCATTTCCCTGTCTCTTAAACACTGGGAGACTTTAACATTAATATGTGAGTCATCACTGCTTAAAAAATGCCAAATCCCCAAATTAGAAACAGTTATTATAGAAAGAGTGTGGGACAAACTTTAACAAGTGTCTTTTTACATTTGTAGTTCTGGAGATTCAACTGCAAGGATATGGAACCTCAATGGAAACAGCAACAGTGGCCCCACTCAATTAGTACTAAGGCATTGTATCAGAGAAGGCGGGCAAGATGTTCCTAGCAATAAGGATGTTACATCACTTGACTGGAATGTAAGTTGCTATGGTCATAAAACCAATTAGTTATCCTTTTGTGACTCCTTCTAATGGAAACCTATTAACCATTAACTCAATGTTTAATTTTCAGAAGTGTACACCTTAACCTCATTAGGAATCTAATATAATGCTCTCAAATAAGTAGCCTTTGAAGGTTAATGATTACAAAATAATGCATGGTGTCATTTTGTATTATTCTGGCATGAAAAGGACCATTTGCAATACAGAAAAAAACATTCATGTGTTGCCCCATGTGGTGAAAACTTGATGATCAGCCACTTTCTAACACTGTACCTCTTGCAAATTTGATTTTCTAAGGTAGATTACTTGTAGATCAGCCAATTATTATGAACTACAAAATTTTTTTTGCAATTATATTTACAACTTAACTCATTGGGTTTTTTTTAAACCAACAAGTTAATCTTAGAGTCAGTAATTAGTTTTTCATACATTTAGGATTTGTTGTCAGTGCTTAAATATTGAAGTGATTTCTTGTTCAAATTTTGTAAAAGCCATGGCTGTCAGTAATGGTACAATCAACATCAGGGAAGCTTAATAGACAAGATTTGGAAGAGCATGGATAGTTTGGAGGGTTATAGAAAATTACACGTGTAGGAAGGAGCAAAGGAAAGGAGGTTGAAAACAGTGCAGAAAATTTTAAATCAACGTGTGGAAGTGAATTTTGAACCAGCATGCGAGAAAAATAACAGCTATGCATATTTTAATCCCACAGTGATGAGTCAAAACAAACATGATGCACTAAACCATAATACAGCTAATATGATTTACTGTATTAAATGAATTTCCCCTGCTAAAGGTGAAATTCATGACTGATCTTAACCATTACTGTTATGAGTGTGCATGCTACATAGTCCACACCCATTCTGCATAGCTGCAATTATGATGTAATCTGGCATAATTCCAGCACTAGACACTGCAGTGAAGATGCTAATGATACCCTTTGTAAGGGATCAGTTAATGTGATGTGAATAGAGTTGGCAAGACTGCTGAATTAAATTTAAAATCAAAACAAATGCAAATTCTCGCCCATTTCGTAGGATGTATTAGGCAGGGGTCGGTTGGGAAAATAGCACTTCACCTACATAATGGGAAAATTTGACATTTTAGCTTTAGTTTTCCGAAGTGAATAGCTCAATAGAGATCAAGCAGTGAATACTTATTGTAAAGGCATTATTGTGACTGGCCTCCTATTTCACTTTCTACAGAACCTAGAGTTCTATTGCATATTATTTAGTACCTGATTTCTGAATCTACTCAAGGCAGCTCTTGATCTGCCTTTCCACTTTACCTAGCATTGGGTCTCACATTTTATTTTAAAATTACCCAATATTTGGTTTACCCTTGCACAGCATTAACAGATTTCCTGCTGCACTTAATCAATACAAGATTTCCTACTCTACTTTATCCATACCAGGTCTCCGGCTCCACTTTATTACAGGATCAGTGGTGGACATAACATTGATAAGACTGGAATAGTGAGGTAGAAAGTTACAGAATGGGGAACAGAGAGCTAACCACTCTCTGCAAGAAGTATATCCAGCAGCTTAACATTCTGCAGGAGAACTAAATTGGCTAACTGCAGAAGTTAGCTCTTCTCCTGAATGAGGCCACCTACACACCAATTCTCCATGTAGGCTTTTAGAAATGAGATGCCATTCAACTCTCCACACCAGTTGTAGTTTGGCGTGGGCAATATATTATCAGGATCACTTTGTGTTTTTAGCAAGATTGATCGACTATTAATTTTTTTTAACATATTTTGGATGGGCTGTCAATTCCAGTATATATCCATCCTGTATATAATTGGCCCGAACGGGACTGTGATGGGTTGGGCATCTGACCTATTATATATGATGCTCATAGCCTCTGCCAAAAGCACACCCAACAGGATCATGTAATATCCAGCTCATCCTCTTCAGTCCCCACTAGAATCCCACAATAATTCCACACTGTCCCCAGTACAAATTCTGAGATAAATTTAAAATGCTATATAATTTCCATCATCCAGAATTTCTGCAATACAACTGACTTGTACTACATCTAATCTTGAGTCATCAACAGCATTTTTTTATTTTGCTGGCATTGTGAGTTCCACAGTATATAAACTCCAATTCGTCCATATCTTGCAACTTCCCCAATTTGGTGATCATCTATCACTCTATTCTCTCTGACTTGAATTGGCCTCCTGTTGCATTGAGCTGAAAATATTTGTCATCTTTTACAGGTACCTCCATGGTTCACATGGTCTCTGTCTGCAACCTCTAATCTTGTGTGTCAGTCTGCTCTCTCTACTCCTGCAACTCTGGCCTCCTTTGCATTTTCCATTCCCTCTGCAGTCTGGGCTCTCAGCTGTTTTGTTCTATCAACTAGAACATTCACACTAAATCTCTCCAGTTTGCTATTTCGAAAACATCCTTAAACTTATCGTTTTGACCATGCATTCACACTCTTTCCTTAATTTCTCCAAGTGTTGGCCAGTAACTGTTTTGCATCCTGAGATTTACTTTGCAGTATTTATTGCATTAAAGGGATCATATTTAATGCCGCCTGTTTTCCTTGTTATAAGTGTGTTAGTGATGGAAGAAACTACCAGCATGATGTGTTTGTTTTCCAGAGTGATGGAACACTGTTGGCCACAGGATCATACGATGGATTTGCAAGAATATGGACGAAGGATGGTAAGTTATGAGTTTGAATATTTGACCTTTTAGCACTGTAGATTCCTATCAAATTTTCCAGTAAACTTAATTTTTTTTCAGGCAACCTTGCAAGCACCCTCGGACAACATAAAGGGCCCATCTTTGCTTTAAAGTGGAACAAGAAGGGAAATTATATTCTCAGTGCAGGTGTTGATAAGGTATGAATGAAATGCAGTAATAATTTACAGAGAAGCAAATATTGGACATTTTTGTTAGATTAACTGATTTTCCCATCTTCTGAGTTTACGTTCCTCTAAGATTGCATTCCAGTTATGTCCTATTCTGTGAAGACAAAAACTATAACACTCAGGAGAAGCATAACTGGTAATTGATTGCTGTTTTATTTTTTTCATCAGACTATCTTGCAGTCCAGTCCACCATATTTTTATCTGAGACTAAAAACTTCTTTCATTTTTTCAGACAACAATAATTTGGGATGCTCACACAGGCGAAGCTAAGCAACAATTTCCATTTCATTCAGGTAAAAGGATATGCTACAATATACAACCTTGTAAGCATTGAGGATGGTGTAGTTCAAGTAGGCATTTATAACATTGTTACGTAGAATTGCATAGAATCTATATAATTCTCTCAAAGGTACGTGACTGCCATTTTATCAAATTCCTGAAAAATCTTACTATCCATTCAGCTTTGGCTAGAAAGAAAGTTGACCTTGCCATGCTGTTTATTTTGTGGAGTTGTTGGTATGGATTTTTATGGGCTTCTGTGAGAATTCTGGATTCTCACCCATTTTTGCCAGCAACAGGGTAAGGGTATAACAAGCAGGTATGTAGCATTCCCAGACATGCACTCTTTTATTTAAAGGTGAGCCTTTCCGATCCCCCCCAATACTTAATGGAGTTGGGCTAACTTTTGTAGGAGCTGTGGTTTACCTTTCCTTTCAGGAGCCCAGAGCTTAGGGGAATTGTAGTCTGGAGTAAGGAACCAAATAAAGAAGTTGGCATTCAGCATTCCCTATGAAAATCTTAACCCTTTACATTCCTACAGTTTATCAATCAAACAGTATCCTATTGAAAAACTTTTATTCCACATTATCTTTTATAATCTTGTCCAAATAAACACACTGGCATTGAAAAACTACTTCAAGGAAAGGTCAGATTATTATAAGTTACTGAAGATGTCAGTCAAGCAAAGCCTAGCATTCCCGTTTGGAACTGAGTAAACAGCGCTCTGATAGCCTGGGTCCATTTATTATTCCTTGAGCAATCAAGCAGTTATAGAGAGGCTGTCAGACAACTGTATCAAAAGAAACCAATTGAACAGATGAACAGACATCTCTTTGTCCAGATGGCTGACACTCAATGCCCTTCCTAAAATCATAGAATCCCTACAGTGCAGAAAGAGACCATTCAGCCCATTAGATTTTCGCCAAAAAGCATCCCACCCAGACTCAGCTCCCCATCCTATCCTCGTAACCCCACATTTGCTATGGGAGGAAACCGGAGCATCTGGCAGAAACCCACATAGATACGGGGAGAGCACGTAAACTATTCACAATTTTCTTGAGTAAAATCTCACCCATGGTACTTAATTTCTTCAGATTTGGTTTTTAAATATAGAGATACTTGGTATAATGGGTGGCATTCACTTTATCAGACATCACTTCATTTAGGATGTAAGAGCATAGATATTACTGACTGGTTTACCATTCCAAATTTACAGTAATGATGATGAACCATCAGCTCTATAATTCAATGCTTGATCACCCAAGTTGGAAGGGTTTAATATGTATAATGTATTTACAGTGTACCCAAGTGCCACTTTGAATTGTCAGTTTTTCATTTGACCTCTGTAATCATATTTGACAATGTGCAAAATCTGAAGGTGCGTATTGCAAAAATTAGTGCTTTGCAGGATGTAACATTTTAAAGTCATAGAAATGCTATCAGCTCTACAAACATTGATTTTTTAACCTTTAATTAGTTTGAAAAGCTGATGCTTTTACAATATAAAATAGTTATTGGCCTGTCAAATAATTATTGCTCGCTAAGTTGAGGAGTGTTGAATCAGTATCAACTTCAAGCACATTTAAAAGAACAGTTTGATCACAGCAAAATTAACTTTACGCTGTTCCGCCAATCTACCTCAACTTCTGAAGGACATGATGCTGCATTAGTATCAGCACTATGCTGATCTTTTTCAACTCTCATTACCAGCTATCTTTGAATTGAATTGCTAACCTATGTGACCATGACCCAAATTGTGTTTATTTCATAAGGGAACTGGTTTCAGGCTGTTCAAGTTCACTTCATACTGGAAACATATAGTCTCTTCAATATATATTGTATTCTATAAAATTTATTATAATAGTATAGTGTAATCCAAGTTCCCCTCGGGTTGTATGTGAAGCTCAATGTCACATTTTTTCCTTGCAAAATAATTTTAAAATAAACATCAAGTAAAATTTGAAAAATAAAGGGAAATTGCTGGAAAGGAAAGTTGGTATATGCCTGTGTAGGGCAGCAAATTATAACACAGACAATAAATTTAAAAATCAGCTTAGTTTTTGGATGAAGACTCCAAATAAAAACCTAGAAAGATGGAATGTTACTGTCAGGATCAGTTGTTGTACTTAAGTTTGGAGAGTGCAGTTCTTTAATAATATCATTCAGGGTATCTTGCTATTAAAAATATTGCACTTACCTCACACCACTCAAAACTTTCCAAAATGTATTGTAATTCAAAAGCTCATTTGTGAACTTATTTTAAAATCAATATCATTAAAAATATGTAGTTTATTTATGAACGAATGACTCCAGGCTTATCATATTGCTAGGTGATTACATTTATGAGATTTCCATAATGATTCTTTTCTTTTAATTGTTTAAGATGGTTTATTTAAACTATCTAGTAACAAAGTAAAGTTTTCTTTCAAGTTTCTTTTGTTAACTTACCATTAGTTCAGCATAATCTTTTTGTTCTGTTCATTTTGGAAAGCTAATGGTTTAAGTTGTCTTCAAAGAATAGCATAGGAAAAAAAGCAATGGCACAATTAGGCCTAGCATCCCACTTGTACTTTTGCTTTCAAATCAGTGGTTATTAAATCTTGAGAGTTATTATAAATTCATACATAAATTATTCTTTTGGAAAGACAAAAAATGCAGACTTAATATCACTCTCCTTTCATGTCTCAAATATCCTGAAGAGCAGCACATGACAGTGAGACAAGTCTGATCCCATCTGTACTGGATGTCAATTTTAATATTGTCTCTAGTTCAACTGCATATTGAACCTGTTTTCTTATCAAATGAGCCTTCAGCATTTGCAACTTGCAAAAGCAATTTCCAGAGAATACAAATCTTTCAGTGATGTCTCAAATGAGAAATTAGAAACAACTTAACCCCAATTTTTGTGTGTTTTGAAGTTTAAAAAGTGTTTTAAGCAACTAAATATTTGGAAGAATTTGCAGGAACTGTAATAACTTCTGAGCTGTTTAAACAAAATGCCTAGTATTTGAAGTTTTCAGAATGTTCCAAGGAATTAGGTAGTTCATTAAAAAAAAATCCAGTTGGCAAATTGAATCACATGGTCCCAGAGCAAGTTTAAATGTTTCTGTTGGGTAATAAAATTGTGCAAAATATGCTTTCTGTCTGCCAGTGATCTTGTTAAAGGTTCCAGTAAAAGTATTATACTTTAAGAGAGGATCGTCTATTTTGGTTGCTACAGTGTAATTCCCAAATATCCATTCCTATAGCATAATCAAGGTTGCCATTAGAGAACAGAAGGTGTTTCCCAATATAGAGGAACTCGATTATCTGAACGAGATGGGCAGGCACTATTTCGTTCAGATAATTGATTATTCAGTTAATTGATTCAATGCCTTTCCTCTGGGGCTCGGAGTTTTCTGTTAAGTTCGCTCCCCATTCAGGAGATACACACCAAACCGTGCCCGAAACATCGATTCTCCTGCTCCTTGGATGCTGCCTGACCTGCTGCGCTTTTCCAGCAACACATTTTTCAAACCGCACGTGAGCCCACGTCTGCCCCCCAGTCCCATCCAACACTGGCCTCCCTGCCTGCCCCCAACTCCATCCAACACCACCCCTCCCTCTGCCCCACTCCCAACCCCGTCCAGCTCCCCGCTCCCTCTCCCCCCGCTCCCTCTCCAGGGCTGCCAGACTGGACACCTACAAGACTGCTGCTGTCGCCTTGTGGGGGGTGAGTCTCCAAATAGTTTTTGACAAGTTCCACCTTTGCCCTGTACAGGACAATTTTGGAGAGATTATCTGGGGAAGTGGGGTGGGGCAACAGGGGAGGTTTAGGGTACACACCTGTGTAGAACTCCAGGGAAAGTGTGTGGGAAGAGAAAAAGAGAGAGCGGGCGGTAGGTCATTTGGAGATGGTGCCTGGGCTCCCATTGATGTCCAGGAATGTTCTCAGCAGCATTTCAATAAGCCGAGTTCACTTTTAATCACTGTAAACAAAAGACACAATCAGTGTTGGGAACATGTCTTTGAGGTAATGTTTCTATCGGGACCTCGAGTTGTCCTTCGGATAGTCTAATATTCGGATAATTGATATTCGGATAATCGAGGTTCCTCTATATACCATAATTGGCGTTTACCAATTGCCACTGCCCAAATGCCCCATTCTATCTGCCTTTTCGTTGTAATTCTTCCACAGTTCATGTAGATATTAAGAGACCCAGATTTTGTGGCTTCTGTAGTGTGAGCATTGAGAGACTTATTGCTATTGCGGGATGCGAATGCCAAAATGACTCCTGGTGAACTTACTTATGCTGAAATCTGGAAGCTGCAGGACTCCTAATTAGGCACCGGAGGAGTTCACACTGATGCTTCTACTGTTTCTATTCTTAAAGCTATATTCACAGTTCTCCTCAATGTTCTTTCCTTAAATAACATCATCAAAGCTAGATTTAACAGTGTAATATTGCTGTTTGGAAAATGGCAGAAGCAATTGCTTTTTGTTGCTACGTTTCAAAGTTGAATTAGCAGTTTGAAGCATTTCTTTGAGATGTAATAAAGCTATTATAGACAAGCATTTTTTAAAAATACAAGTTATTGTCCAATTCCTTGTAACAAAACTGCTAAATATTCTGGTGGATAAATGTGTTCGTATATGCATAGCTTTTTTTTCATATGTGTATAATTGGCAGCTGAATTTTATGTGTTAATTTTCAGAAGTTTGAAAAAGGTGAACCTTGTGTGATTGTATTTTAGGCATTGTCAATTAGCTTTCCTAGAAACATGCATTAGAGAATTCTCAACGAAGCATCAATAATGAAACTTACCCCTGTGCGATTCTACAGCAAAAGATTTGCAGTAGATTAGGGCAAGTTTTTAAGCCTGCAGTGCAAATTAGGAACTGATGATTCATTTACAAATTGCAGGGCCACCTTTTAATGTGTTTCTCTTAAGTTTGCACGTTCATTGAGTTTTTAAAAATTATTTTTTGCTCATCTGGGTTAGACACACTAGTTCTGGAAAATGAAAACATGTCAATACCTTTCAACTACAAACTTATCAAGTACTATAAAGTTAGATATAACAGAGTTCCCTTTACTTTCCATGAAAAAATGGTCCATTTGAACAACACCTTTTTTTTGCCAAAGTGTATTATTTTGTTTCTTGCACCAAGTCATTTCTGTGGCCCCTTTGAGTGCTTCTAATGAATAGGGTCAATTTACTGTCGTAAGCCTCTGACAGTTCGGAACTAGGTTAAGGCTGCCCAAATTCATTTCAGCTGATTTCATTTCACTTGTTAATAACAAGTAGCGAGAGCATGCTTTCATCTTTTAGCTTTGGGTGATATTGGAATCCTTTTGAAGAACTGAGAATAAATTGCTAGCCTGTCTTTTCAGCTGAAGTCCAGCGTGTTACGTCAATAGGAGTAGATATAATAGAATCTCCAGAAGGTAATACAAACTCCAAAAGGTAATAGAATCTCCAACAGAGCTTTGCTGTCTTTTTCAAACTGTAGATCTAATCAGGTTTTTGAGTAGAAAGGAGAATGATCTTTGAGTTCTGGTTTGTTTTGCACATTATGAAAAGTCTTGTAATTTATACATCCACATTATTAGATTATTATATTAATGCTGATTAAAACATACACCAAGTGATGAGGAGACCAGAAATGGGGACATAATACAGTTGAATGCATGAGTAAAGAGCTGGCCGAGAAGGGAGAACCTCATATCTGGATTATATCTAGATCTTCCAGAGCAGGAGAGACCTGTACAAGAAGGATGGGTTGCACCTAAACTGGAGGGGTACCAATATCCTTGCAAGGTGATTTGCTAGTACCAACTGGGATGGTTTTAACTAGGGTGGCAAGGGGATGGGAACCAGTGCAGTAGGTCAGCATGTGGAGTGATTGAAGAGAAGGTAGGGGTTACATCAAGTAAGTCTCATAGGAAGAAAAGGCAGGGTTAGGTAAATGAGCATGGTGGGACTGGTGGTCTGAGGTGTATTTATTTTAATGCATGGAGTATGACAGGTAAGACAGCTGAACTGAGAGCCAAGATTAGTACATGGATCTATGCTTTTGTAGCCATTACAGAAACTTAGTTGAGAGAGGGGTAGGACTGGCAGCTCAACATTCCAGGGTTTAGATATATCAAATGTGATAGCAAGGGATGGGGAAGTTGCATTACTGATTAAGGAAAATGTCACAGCTGTATTAAGAGACAACATCTCTGAGAACTCATCCAGTAAGGCCAATATGGATAGAACTCAGGAATAAAACAGGTGCAGTCACTATGATGGGGTTATATTCCTCCCAATAGCCAGTGGAAGTTATAGGAACAGATATGTAGGCAGATTATGGGTAAATGTAAAAGCAATAAGGTTGTTGTAGTGGGTAATTTTAACTTGCCCAATATTGACTAAGACACTCTTATTGCCAGGGGCTTAGATGTAGCAGAATTTGTTAGGTGTATCCAGGAGGGCTTCTTGAGACAATATGTAGAAAATCCAACCAGGAAAGGGTCATATTGTACTGGGAAATGAGCCTGGCTCGGTGATCAAAGTTTCTCGTGGGCCATTTTGGAAACAGTAATCATAATTCTGCAAATTGTAAGATAGTTATGGATAAAGCTAAGACTGGTCCTCGAGTGAAAGTACTAAATTGGGAGAAGGCTAATTACTATGATATTAAGCAGGGACTATAGAAATTAGATTAGGATGGGGGTCGGCTGGTTGATGGTAAATCCACAACCAACATGGAATTCTTTTAAACGTCAGTTCAAGCCAGTATGTTTCTGTGTGGAAGAAAGATAAGGATGGCAAAATTCGAGAACCCTGGAGGTTGAGAGGTATTGAAAATTTAGTCAAAAAGAAGCTGATGTAAGGTTTTGGAAACTGAAATCAAACAAGGCCCCTAAGGATTATAAAGGAAGCAGGAAAGAATTTAACAAGGCATTAGGAGTGTGACAAGGGACCATGAAATGTCCTTGGCAAATAGTATTAAGGAGAATCCCAAGCCATTTTATATGTATATTAGGAACAAAAGGATATTTCGGAAAAGGGTAGGTCCACTCAAGGACAAACTGGGAATTTTATGCATGGAAGTGGAAGGAAATACTTCTTGATGAGTATTTTGTTTTGGTATTCACCAAGGAAAAGAGCTTGAATGATGCTAAGAATAGGGAAGGGCATGTTCTAGGATATGCAGCAAAAGCTAGGACCAGCAGGCTTCCAGGAAGGTAAGTAAATCCTATAAAAAGCTTATATCGTAAATAGGCAGAGCGCATGCTGAGCAGGAGCGGACAGTGGACAGCTGAGTAAGTGAGGTTATATATTTAGCCGGTTGCTTTACCCAAAACACTACTTAGATAGTGTCTCCAACTCATCCTCCTCCTCTAACCAAAAAAAAAGTTCTGTGTGCCGATTTGGTAAGGTTATTGGGTTTTTTTTCAGTAGTCTCTTTGGGAATTCTGAACTGTGGGAATGGATGTTAGGGCAATTGAATGCTCCTCCTGTAGAATGTGGGAGGCAATGGTCACCACTAGTATCCCTGCTGACTTCGTCTGCAGCAAATGCACCCAACTCCAACTCCTCCAAAACTGCATTAGAGAACTGGAGCTGGAGCTAGATGAACTTCAGATCATTCAGGAGGCTGAGGGTGTAATTGAGATAAGTTACAGGGAGATTGTCACATTTCAGGTACAGGAAGAAGGTAGATGGGTTACAGTCAGGGGTTGGAAAGGGAACAGACAGACAGTGCACGTATCCCCTGTGGACATTTCCCTCAATTAACAAGTATACCATTTTGGATACTGTTGATGGAGGAGGGGACTTACCAGACATAAGCCATGGTGTACAGATCTCTGGCACAGAATCTGTCCCTGGTGCTTAGAAGGGAAGGGGGGAGAGCAGTAGAGCATTAGTCATTGGGGACTCCATAGTTAGGGGGGTAGATAGGAGATTCTGTGGGAACAAGGGAGACCTGCAGTTGGTGTATTGTCTCCAAGGTGCCAAGGTCCGTGATGTCTTGGATCATATTTTCGGGATCCTTAAGAAGGAGGGGGAGCAGCCCCAAGCCGTGGTCCACAAAGGCACCAATGACTCAAGTAGCAAAAGAGATGGGGTGTAAAGCAGAAATTCAAGGAGCTGGGGGGGAAGCTTATAGCTAGAAGAAACAGAGTTGTTATCTCTGGTTTTTTACCCGTGCCACGTGCTCGCGAGGCAAGGAATAGGGAGAGAGAACAGTTGAACACAAGACTACAGGGATGGTGCAGGAGGGAGGGGTTTCAGATACCTGGAAAATTGGGGCTCATTCTGGGGTAGGTGGAACCTCTACAAACAGGATGGCCTATATCTGAACCAGAAGGGTACCAATTTCCTGGGGGGAGGTTTGCTAATACTTTTTGAGAGAATTTAAACGAATTAAGGAGGGGGATGGGAACCTGAATTGTAGCTCAAGTGTACAGGAGGTTGAGAGTAGCGAGATCATATACCAGCAGGCAGGAAGGTAGTTTGAAGTGTGTCTACTTCAACACCAGGAGCACCTGGAATAAGGTGGGTGAATTCGCAGCATGGGTTGGTACCTAGGACTTCAATGTTGTGGCCATTTCGGAAATATGGATAGAGCAGGGTCAGGAATGATTGTTGAGGTTCCAGGGTTTAGATGTTTCAATAGGAACAGGGAAGGTGGTGTTAGTCAAGGACAGTATTAAGGTGGCAGAAAGGGCATTTGATGAGGCCTCATCTACTGAGGTAGTATGAGCTGAGATTACAAAGAGGAAAGGAGAGGTCACCCTGTTGGGAGTTTTCTATAGGCCTCCGAAACGTTCCAAAGATGTTAGGGGAGAGGATTGCAAAGTTGATTCTGAGTAAAGATTAAAGTAATAGGGTAGTTGTTATTGGTGTCTTCAACTTTCCTAATATTGACTGGAAACGCTATAGTTTGAGTACATTGGACAAAAACTGACCCATCTAATGTGTAGATAGGCCGTCAAGGGGCGATGCCACATTGGAGTAATGAACCGGGCCAGGTGTTAGATTTGGAGGTAGATAAGCACTTTGGTGATAGTGACTACAATTCGGTTATGTTTACTTTAGTGATGGAAAGGCATAGGTATATACCGCAGGGCAAGAGTTATAGCTGGGGTAAAGGCAATTAAGATGCAATTAGCCAAGATATAGGATGTATATGATGGGAAAGGAAACTTCAGGGGATGGACACAATTGAAATATGGAGCTTATTCAAGTAACAGCTACTGCGTGTCATTGATAAGTATGTACCTGTCAGGCAGGGAGGAAGGAAGGGGTCGAGTGAGGGAATCGTAGTTTACTAAAAAAGTTGAAGAGGAAGAAGGAGGCTTATCTAAAGATGAATCATGAAGGCTCAGTTAGGGCGCTTGAGTGTTATAAGTTAACCAGGAAGGACCTAAAGAGAGAGCTAAGAAGAGCCAGGAGGGGACATGAGAAGTCTTTGGTAGGTAGGATCAAGGAAAACCCTAAAGCTTTCTGTAGCTACGTCAGGAATAAAAGAATGACTAGAGTAAGATTAAGGCCTGTCAAGGACAGTAGTGAGAAGTTGTGCGTGGAGTCCAAAGAGATAGGAGAGGCACTAAATGAATATTTTTTGTCAGTATTCACACAGGAAAAAGACACTGTTGTTGAGGAAAGTACTGAGATACAGGCTATTAGACTAAACTGGAATGAGGTTCATAATGAGGAGGTGTTAGCACTTCTGGTAAGTGTGAAAATAGATAAGTCCCCTGGACTGGATTAGACTGGATTTATCCTAGAGTTCCCTGGGAAGCTAGGTAGGAGATTGCAGAGCCTTTCACTGTCGACAGAAATAGTGCCAGAAGATTGGAGGATATTGTCCCCTTATTCAAGAAGGGGTATAAAGACAACTCTGGTAATAATAGACTAGTGAGCCTTACTTCAGTTGTGGGTAAAATGTTGGAAAGGATTATAACAGAGAGGATTTATAATCATCCAGAAAATAATAATTTGATTAGGGATAGTCAGTGCAGTTTTGT
The DNA here is from genome assembly GCF_037043375.1 of Chiloscyllium plagiosum. Lineage (NCBI taxonomy): Eukaryota > Metazoa > Chordata > Chondrichthyes > Orectolobiformes > Hemiscylliidae > Chiloscyllium > Chiloscyllium plagiosum. The sequence goes on along the minus strand of NW_028270144.1, from coordinate 104,195,564 downwards.
GAAGGGTAGGTCGTGCCTCACAAACTTTATTGAGTTCTTTGAGAAAGTGATCAAACAGTGGATGATGGTAAAGTGGTTGATATGGTGTATATGGATATCAGTAAAGCATTTGATACGGTCCCCCACGGTAGGCTATTGCAGAAAATATGGAAGCATGGGATTGAGGGTGATTTAGCAGTTTGGATCAGAAATTGGCTCAGTGAAAGAAGACAGAGGGTGATGATTGATGGGAAATGTTCAACCTGGAAATTTAGTTATTACTGCAAGGATATGTTTTGGGGCCACGCTTTTGTCATTTTTATAAACAACCTGAATAAGGGCGTAGAAGGATGGCTTAGTAAATTTGCAGATGACACTAAAGTCGGTGAAGTTGTGGACAGTGTGGAAGAATGTTGCAGGTTACAGAGGGACATAGACAAGCTGCAGAGTTGGGCTGAGAGGTGGCAAATGGAGTTTAATGTGGAAAAGTGTGAGATAATGCACAATGGAAGAGCTAACAGGAATACAGTGCTGGGCTAATGGTAAGATTCTTGGTAGTGTGGAGGAGTAGAGAGACCTGTGTCCATGTGCATAGATCCCTGAAAGTTGCCACCCAGGTTGGTAGGGTTATTAAGAAGGCATATGGTGTGTTACCTTTTAATTGTAGAGGGATTGAGTTTTGGAGCCATGAGGTCATGTTGCAGCTGTACAAAACTCTGGTACATCTGCAATTGAAGTACTGCTTACAGTTCTGGTTGCCACATTATAGGAAGGACGTGGAAGCATTGGAATGGGTGCAGAGGAGGTTTACTAGGATGTTGCCTGGTATGGATAGAAGGTTTTATGAGGAAAGGCTAAGGGACTTGCGGCTGTTTTCGTTAGAAGTTAAGAGTTGACTTAATAGAGACATACAAAATGATCAGAGAATTAGATAGGGTGGACAGTAAGGCTCTTTTTCCTTGGATGCTGATGGCTAGCACAAGGGGACATAGCTTTAAACTGAGGGGTGATGGATATGGGACAGATGTCAGAGGTAGGTTCTTTACTCAGAAAGTAGTAAGGGCGTGGAATGCCCTGCCTGCAACAGTGGTAGACTCACCAACTTTACAGGCATTTAAACGGTCATTGGATAAGTATATCGATGATAACAGAATGGTGTAGGTTAGATGGGCTTCAGACTGGCTTCCCAGATAGGCATAACATCAACGAACAAAGGGCATGTACTGTGCTGTATTGCTATATGGTCTATTAAGAAGAAGGAGGTGTTGGATCTGATCTTGAAAAACATTAAAGTCAATAAGGCCTGACTGGATCTATCCCAGGACATTGAGGAAAGTAAGCGAAGATGGCTAGGGCATCGATAGAGATTTTTTTACCATCTTTAGCCACAGGTGAGGTCCCACAAAAGCATTGTGGGAGAATTGAGAGTGTTGTTTCTTTGTTTAAGAAGGGCAAAATGATAACCCGGGAAATTATAGGCCGGTGAGCCTTCAATCAGTGGTAGGAAGTTATCGAAGGATAGGATAAATCAACAAGGTCTTTTCCCTGGATGGATCAGTCCAGAACTAGAGGGCACAGGTTTAGGTTGAAAGGGGAAAGATGTAAAAGGGACCTAAGGGGCAACCTTTTCACACAGAGAGTGGTGCGTGTATGGAATGAGCTGCTAGAGGAAGTGGTGGAGGCTGGACCAATTACAACATTTAAAAGTCATTGAATGGGTATATGAATAGGAAGGGTTTAGAGGGGTATGGGCCAAGTGCTGGCAAATGGGACTGGATTAGGTTAGGATATCTGGTCAACATGGACAAATTAGATCAAAGGGTCTGTTTCCGTGCTGTACATCTTTGTGACTCTAAGATTCATAGGGACAGGATTTACTTGCATTTGGAAAATAATGGACACGTTGGGGATGTTATTGTGCTTGGGAGGTCTTATCTCAAAGTTGATTCATTTTTTTGAGGAAGTGACAAAGACGATTGAGGGTAGTGTAGTGGATGTTGGCTACGTGGACTTTACAAAAGCATTCGATAATACTCCAAGGCTGGTCCAAAAGATTAAATTACATGGGATCCTCAGTCAGTTGGTAAGTTAGTATAAAATTGACTTGGTCATAGAAAATTGGTTGGAGAGAAGTGTTTTTCTTACTGGAGTTCTGACCAGCAGTATTCCACACGAATTACTGCTGGGACCTATGTTGTTTGCAATATATATAAATGATACAGGTGAAAATTTAGGTGGTGTGCTTAGGGAGTTTGTAGCCTATATGAAAATTGGTGGAGTGGTGGATAATGAAGAAGGTTGTCAAAGGTTATAGAAAGTTTGCAAGTTGGGCAGGGAAATGACAGATGAAGTTTAATCCAGACAAGTGTGATGTGAACATTTTGGGAAGTCGAATGCAAGAGGGAAGTATACAATAAATGGCAGGATCTTTCGAACCATTGATATATGGAAGGATCTGAGGGTGCAAGTCCATTGCTCCCTGAAAGTGACAACACAAGTGAATAAAGTGGTAAGGTTGGGGCACTGAGTATAAAAGTTGCAGCTCTATAATACTTCAGGCCATATTTGGAGAATTCTGTGCAATTCTGGTTGCCACACTAGGAAAGATGTGTGGAGGCTTTGATGTGGGTGCAAAAGAGGTTTATCAGGAAGTTGCTTAGTTGGAGTGTATTAGCTATAAGAAGAGGTTGGACAAACTTGGATTACTTTCACCAGAGTGACGAAGGCTGAGGGGCAACCAGATAGAAGTATATAAAATTATGAGAGGCATGGCTAGGGTAGCTAGTTGGAGTGGAAATGTCTAATGCTAGGGGACATAGGTTTAAGTTGAATGGGGGAAAGTTTAAAGGATATGTGAGAGGCAGTTTTTTTTTAAACAGAGCCTGGAACATGGTGCCGGGAGAGTGATAGACAAGTAGGAGGTTGGAAGAGCATAGCAAGCCAGGCAGCATTGGAAGATGGAGAAGGCAACGCTTCAGGTGTAATCTTTCTTGAGGAAAGAAGCATATACGATAGCTTTGTTTAAGAGGAATTTAGACAGACACATAAACAGGCAGGGAACAGAGGGAAACGGACCATGTGCAGACAGATGGGATTAGTTTAGAATAGCATCATGGTTGATGCAGATATGGTGGACTAAACGGTTTGGTCCTGTGCTTTACTGTTCTATGTTCGAAGTTCTAATGCATTTTCAGTAGAGAAAATAGAAAACACTAATTTTTAAGCTGGATATTAGAAACAAAACAGAAATTGCTGAAGAAACTCAGCAGGTCAGCCAGCATCTGTGGAGAGGGTTCGCATTTTGGGTCCAATGATCCTTCTTCAGAACACAAGTTCACATTGTTCTGTACAAATGGGCCTAAAGGACTGCGGGAGATTTTCAGAAAGGTGTATATTGCAAAATGCCACTGTATAAACATCTGCTGCCATTTACTTGATCTCAGGTAATGTGGTTACATTCCAATCTTGAGGCAGGGCACTTTACTATTACAAGTTGTTCTGCTATAATGTGATAGTTGTGTTCCTCTGCAACCTCATGCTATAGAAAATCACGTTATGGAAAACTGCTGCAGAAAATTGTGCTGTGGAGGATTGCTAATAGGAAATCAATATACCGGTTGAGTAGACAGTTCGCATTATCCAAATAACGTCCACAATTAGTCAGTCAAGTTATCGCCAATTCGCAGCGACAAAACGTGCGTTATCGCAGAACAACCTGTATATTTAAATCACACTTCCAAATGCAGTAGGGAGCCTACTTTAAGTTTGGTATTGAGGGGCTAGGTTTCCCAGCACTCAAAACTCCTGGCAGCAAGATGGAACAACCAATAAATCAGGTAAGTGCATTTTACAGAATCACATGCATACCAGATGAAGGAAAGAATGATATCCCCAGCCTCTCAAGTAAACTGTCGCGTCATTGCTGTCTCTTGTGACTATAAGAAGCTGAGAACCCATTCCCAGAGTTCTTTCTCCACAATATTTTCTTCCCATTGCTGTTCTAATCCATCCCTTTACTCCAATCTATCTCAATTTTCAAGAATTGTCCAAGTGATCCTGGCTATGGCCTTCTAATGTCAGCTTTCAACTGGCTAATCCATCAATTTAGGCAGGACCCAGAATGAAGAATTGATTTCCAAGAACTCTGCATTTCTCAGATTTTGGTTTCTTTTGCAATCCTCTTTGCATATTGTTGGCCATGATTTAGTTTGTTTATCTAAGGAACTTCTTTCTGAAAGTCAGACAGCACACGCAACCCACCCAACACCCCCGTCACTCCTTTTTTCTGATTGAGCTTCCATTTTTGTCCGATTATTCTCCTGTTGGGGATGTTTACTTACGTTAAGGTCGTTATGCAAGTACAGGTTGCTGTTTCTATGGCAAGAGATCAATTCATAGGGCTCATGCTAAGTGCAGTTAGCGACTTGGAAATTGACCATATTGATTTTGTTCTGTGACATTTGGTGTGGTTTTTCTGTGTTTAGACTTCCTTGCTCATGTGTAGATTGCTGTTTTCACAGCTCCTGCCTTAGATGTGGATTGGCAGAATAACACTACGTTTGCATCCTGCAGCACAGACATGTGCATTCACGTGTGCAGGCTTGGCTGTGATCGTCCAGTCAAAACATTCCAAGGGCATACAGTAAGTTCCAGTTTGAGTGAACATGAAAGGCATTTTTATGCAATGCCAAAGTTATAAAGCTGTAAAAATATTCTATCTTGTGCTTTGTTGGCATTGGATTATTCTGTACAGAAAGCATCGGTCAGAAGGAATATTTCTGACATTATCTGTTGCTATGTGTTGGAACAGATTTGTGTTAACGTGGACGTGCACCCCCGGGATAGGACTTTAAATAAAAATGTCAAGTATGATTATAGTTAAAAATCCTTCCATGATCTGGAAGTAACTTTTATCATCAAATAACTTCCTGAATTTAAAAAAAGTTATATCTAATCAGTGCATTGTTTATCTATGTGTTTGATTTCATACATTTTTGGTGCGTTTGCATTGGGAGAGATGTTTATGTAAGATTAAAGGATTGTCTTATGACATAAATTTGAGGGACAGCAATGCCACATAATGTTTAATTGATTTAAGATGCCTTCTCATCCCTCATTTTCTAAACATTTATGATTTATGATAGCTTAATCATTTAGCTGTTAAAACTTATGGTGCTGTTGTTAACAGGACAATGAACACAGACTGTGCCCTTTCCATCCGTCAACTACTAATACTGTGATGAATGTAACTTGTTGCTTTTCAAAACGGAATACAATTTATGCTGTGCCTGCTCCAGACAGGTGCAGGGAACTCCTATAATGAAATTATAAATTCCTGGCCTGTGATGTCCCAATTTTTAATAAGTATACAATCATAGATTGGGGAACCTGCAATTTTCTGCCATGCACTCAACATATACCCAGAGTGAGCAGAACAGTCTTGACTGCCATTCTATTGTGGTTTTGGCATGAGAGAATGCATCTATTTGGTGACTAACTTTTGACTAAAATCTCAAAGCTAGCGCTTGTGCAATTTGACAACTATTATTTTACTACGGCATTGCAGCAAATTGCTAGTGGAAAGCTAGTAAATCTGAATATTAGGCAGTTCTGGGATCTTAAGCCTCTTGAGGGTGTCATTGTTGCTGCAAGCTTGTATTGGGAGATCATGGTTAACAATGAGGTTCACTTACATTTAGTTGACCATTCCTCCCAAATATTGCTTAGGTTTTTTTGTTCTCTGAACTATTAACAAATAATGACATTTTTTTGCTGTGGCTGGATTTGAACCTTGGATGTACAAATTGGAAGCTGTGATGTAAACCAAAAGCAAATGAGAAGGAAGATAGAACAAAATAAACAAAAGAAGTGAGGAGTGATAAACAGAACAAAAAAATACTAATATCATACTATTCCACTCTCATGAATTGAAGGAACTCCAGCCAATCAGTAATACATTTTCACTAGCACAATAAGTGCTCGGGAGGAAGTAAAAATATCGAGGGCAAATGGAAAGTTAAGCAAGGCAAATAATTACTCAATAAATCAAATATAGGATAAATGATTCCATCAGAGTGAGAAACAAGTTCAAGGAATATTCCCGAAAAGATTGTTAGGCTGCAGCCAAAGTTCATACGGTGTCCAGTGGATTTTGCAGATGACATGATCTCAGAGTGCCATCTTCAGGAGAATGCCGACATGACAGGTTGTTTACTGTTTATATCAGCAAAGCTTATTTGCACGTTTTTACTTTTCAGAATGAAGTAAATGCAATCAAATGGGACCCATCTGGCATGCTGCTCGCATCTTGTTCAGATGACATGACACTGAAGGTAGGGAAACCTAATTATGATCCATAGAACATAGAACAGTACAGCACAGAACAGGCCCTTCAGCCCACGATGTTGTGCCGACCACTGATCCTCATGTATGCACCCTTAAATTTCTGTGACCATATGCATGTCCAGGAATTTCTTAAATGTCCCCAATAACCTTGCCTCCACAACTGCTGCTGGCAACGCATTCCATGTTCTCTCAACTCTCTGTGTAAAGAACCCACCTCTGACATCCCCTCTATACTTTCCTCCAACCAGCTTAAATCTATGACCCCTCGTGTTAGTCATTTCTGCCCTGGGAAATAGTCTCTGGCTATCGACTCTATCTATGCCTCTCATTATCTTGTATACCTCAATTAGGTCCCCTCTTCTCCTCCTTTTCTCCAATGAAAAAAGTCCGAACTCAGTCAACCTCTCCTCATAAGATAAGCCCTCTAGTCCAGGCAGCATCCTGGTAAACCTCCTCTGAACCCTCTCCAAAGCATCCACATCTTTCTTATAATAGGGTGACCAGAACTGGACGCAATATTCCAAGTGCGGTCTAACCAAAGTTTTATAGAGCTGCAACAAGATCTCACGACTCTTAAACTCAATACCCCTGTTAATGAAAGCCAAAACACCATATGCTTTCTTAACAACCCTCTCCACTTGGGTGGCCATTTTAAGGGATCCATGTACCTGCACCCCAAGATCCCTCTGTTCCTCCACACTGCCAAGAATCCTATCCTTAATCCTGTACTCAACTTTCAAATTCGACCTTCCAAAATGCATCGCCTCGCATTTATCCAGGTTGAACTCCATCTGCCACCTCTCAGCCCATCTCTTTGTGGTAATCTCTTTGTGGTAGTATATCCTTCCATCAGCTATGATTTGCTAAACAGCTGAAGTCTTAAAGCTATTTCACTGAAGAACAACCACGTAATAAAACATTCCTAACAGACGAGCTTTCTTTGAGTCCGTGAACCCTTTTTGTTTTGAAAATTCACTCATCTCTTACATAAAGGAACTGATCGTTATACCTTCTCTGTATCAAACCATCTATAAATAAGGACAGTTTGACTGAGTTGAACTCTCCTGTCAGAAATTTCATTATGGACTGAAAAAGATTGATTAATGTCATAGTGATGTGGATTCTCAGACATGCTTTTACTTTGGCTATCATACTATTTATCACTTCAGTATCTATGAAAATTACACAATCCCAACCCTTCCCAGCAGCACCTCAATTTTTCAACATTATTTATTAGTGTTGAGTCTTTACATACTTTCTGCTTTTTGAGTAAACATTTAAACTTCAGTTTATATTTCATTTAAATAAATCTTTGCTGAAAAACTCTCAACACTTCTGTGAAACAGTAATGGCCAAAGCAACTCCAATACAGGCTAAATTGGCAATATCTGTATGTAAACTTTTAGCTTTCTGATTTTAATCTCATGTTAACTTATACTGTTTTAAGAGCACATTTTTGGTCGTATGTGGTGTTGGTAGCTTATTTTTATCTGGGGCGGCTACTTAAACTAGTTTGAATAGCATGTGGGTCATATTAATGCCAACAGCATGGGATTCAATCAATATCCTGACTAAGGCAGACTTTGTCTATTGACGCACCCTCTCCATGGTAAAAGTAAGCATTGCATTTGGCTGTGATTTTGCGAATAGTCACTGAAGACCTTTCTTCAGGCAGTGAACTCAAGATATATAGTAACTAACACCTGATTAAGTTCAACACAGATGTTACTTATATTCTTGTGCACTGAGAAGATAATACAGGATTGTTTATTCTAAGATGTCAAAGGACAACTCGCTCACTATTACCACAAATTCCAGCTATTGCTATGTTGCAGGCTTGGAATAGAGTTGTGGGATAAAGTGATAGCTGCTCAGCTATGTGGCAAGCCTGTCAGTGGATAACCACTCCACCTGTGTGGTGGAATACAATGGCCTTTTATTCAATAGCTATTACCAGATTATGCATGCTCAGTATGCTTGACAAGTGAGTGGTAATCCCTGATAGGATCACACATTCCAACTACTTTGCCTCAATGTAGTCCTATTTTATGAGAACAGTGAGTTATAGTGTGAAATAGCTGGCCTCAGAATGATTGACTTGACTTCTGCCCTGTACTAATCAGTTCCCTTTCTACAAAGACATATAGTAAACTGATTAATATCTTGCAGCCATGTATAATTTAATACTTTTATATCAGTTACTGGAGCTAGTTCTGAGGTAACAACAAAGCAATGCATACATACTATATATATATAATGAGTTTAAATCAAAACATTACAGACACAGGATGAATTGCATCATCTTGTTTATTATAACTAATTACAGAAATAATGGAATAATAAATAGTAACCATATCATTTAACATTTCTTCTCCAGTTCAATTTTGATAATGCATTAAGAACCTTAAAATGAAATGGAAAATAACTCATCTTCCATGTGTAATTGACCTTCGAATTTATCTTGAACTTATTTTCCATGTAAATGATGCATGACATTTTTAACAATTTTAAAACTAACAGTTGATAGTCACAGATCACTATATTATTTGCATTTCTTCCTGAAGATATGGAATATGAAGCAGGACACTTGTGTACATGATTTACAAGCCCATAATAAGGAAATCTACACTATAAAATGGAGTCCTACTGGTCCAGGTACCAACAACCCAAACTCTTACATCATGTTAGCCAGGTAAGATTAACATTTTTTTCCAATACACATACAGCATGCATTTATTAAAACAAATTAGCTGAAAGTTAGAAAAAGTTCAGTAAAATTAGTGCACTTATGATGCTGACGTCTAACTTATATGTAATGCATAGGGTCATGCAGTTTTTATTAACCACCCACTCTCCTATGCCTCCAGCAGTAACAGAATATTAAGTTATTGTAATTTCATATTGAATGAAAAGGGCTTCATCTTGCTTTGGCAACATCAGCCAACACAGCACTCAGCTGGAATTTCTCGCTGGACTTGAGGTAACACTTCAGGTGAAACATTTTGCAATCTAGATTGCACAAAATTTGAACCTAACTGTTTATAAAACAGAGCAGGACCCATACCTGCTCAGTCTCCACCAGAATGAAAGAAAATAGTCACCTCTCAATCCTGCCAGGTTTGTCCATGCTAAGTCAAGACATGTAATTGGTAGCTGAAAACAATCATTACTTCCTTTGTAGCTTTAAACTGGACATTAGAATTCAAAAGAAAAAGGCAGTTTAATCAAGATGGATTCTTCACTGTTGTATCATAGCCATAAATTATGGGATGAAACATTGAACCAGATTTTCACTAATGTGATGGGTCATAGAGTCATAGAGATGTACAGCATGGAAACAGACCCTTTGGTCCAACCTGTCCATACCGACCAGATATCCCAACCCAATCTAGTCCCACTTGCCAGCACCTGGCCTATATCCCTCCAAACCCTTCTTGTTCATATACCCATCCAAATGCCTCTTAAATGTTACAATTGTACCAGCCTTCACCACATCCTCTGGCAGCTCATTCCATACACGTACCACCCTCTGTGTGAAAACGTTGCCCCTTAGGTCTCTTTTATATCTTTCCCCTCTCACCCTAAATCTATGCCCTCTAGTTCTGGACTCCCTCACCCCAGGGAAAAGACTTTGTCTATTTACCTTATCCACGCCCCTCAACTTTGTAAACCTCTATAAGGTCACCCCTCAGCCTCCAACCCTCCAAGGAAAACAGCCCCAGCCAGTACAGCCTCTCCCTATAGCTCAAATCCTCCAACCCTGGCAACATCCTTGTAAATCTTTTCTGAACCCTTTCAAGTTTCACAACATCTTTCCAATAGGAAGGAGACCAGAATTGCACGCAATATTCCATCGGTGGCCTAACCAATGTCTGCAACATGACCTCCCAACTCCTGTACTCAATACTCTGACCAGTAAAGGAAAGCATACCAAACGCCTTCTTCACTATCCTATCTACCTGCAACTCCACTTTCAAGGAGCTATGAACCTGCACTCCAAGGTCTCTTTGTTCAGCAACACTCCCTGGGACCTTACCATTAAGTGTATAAATCCTGCTAAGATTTGCTTTCCCAAAATGCAGCACCTCGCATTTATCTGAATTAAACTCCATCTGCCACTTCTCAGCCCATTGGCTCATCTGGTCCAGATCCTGTTGTAATCTGAGGTAACCCTCTTCGCTGTCCACTACTCCTCCAATTTTGGTGTATCTGCAAACTTACTAACTGTACCTCTTATGCTCGCATCCAAATCATTTATGGAAATGACAAAAAGTAGAGGACCCAGCACCGATCCTTGTGGCACTCCACTGGTCACAGGCCTCCAGTCTGAAAAACAACCCTCCACCACCACCCACTGTCTTCTACCTTAGAGCCAGTTCTGTATCCAAATGGTTAGTTCTCCCTGCATTCCATGAGATCTAACCTTGCTAATCAGTCTCCCATTGGGAATCTTGTCGAACGCCTTACTGAAGAAGTCCATATAGATCACATCTACCGGTCTGCCCTGATCAATCCTCTTTGCTACTTCAAAAAACTCAGTCAAGTTTGTGAGACATGATTTCCCACGCACAAAGCCATGTTGACTATCCCTAATCAGTCCTTGCTTTTCCAAGTACATGTACATCCTGTCCCTCAGGATTCCCACCACCGAGGACAGGCTCACTGGTCTGTAGTTCCCTGGCTTGTCCTTACCACCCTTCTTAAATGGTGGCACCACGTTTGCTAACCTCATCTGTGATTATCGATGATCCGAATATCTCAGCAAGAGGCCCAACAATCACTTCTCTAGCTTCCCACAGAGTTCTAGGGTACACCTGATCAGGTCCTGGGGATTTATCCACCTTTAACCGATTCAAGACATCCAGCACTTCCTCCTCTGTAATCTGGACATTTTGCAAGATGTCACCGTCTATTTCCCTACAGTCTATATCTTCCATATCCTTTTCCACAATAAATATTGATGCAAAATACTCATTTAGTATCTCCCCCATTTTCTGCGGCTCCACATAAAGGCCGCCTTGCTGATTTTGAGGGACCCCATTCTCTCCCTCGTTACCCTTTTGACCTTATGTATTTGTACAAACCCTTTGGATTCTCCTTAATTCTATTTGCCAAAGCTATCTCGTGTCCCCTATTTGCCCTCCTGATTTCCCACTTAAGTTTACTCCTATTGCCTTTATACACTTCTAAGGATTCACTCGATTTATCCTGTCTATACCTTACAAATGCTTCCTTGTTTTCCTTAACCAAACCCTCAATTTCTTTAGTCATCCAATTTTCCCTATACCTACCAGCCTTTCCTTTCACCCTGACAGGAATATACTTTTTCCGGATTCTTGCAGACCCTCCTAGGTTCTTAAGTGTCTATTTATTTTGCTATTTTGCCCTTCAGGGTTATGAAGATGATAAATTATTGAGGAGTAATTTCCACTTTCATTTCCATTGAAACTCAAATAAAAATAAATTTGGCATGTTTTACAAATGTTGGGCCCTCTGCTTTTCCACTGAGTGTTGGGGTCCTGTTTTAAACTTCTTTTAAAAAGTGCTTAGAATAGCATAAATAGGGAGCTTCTGTCATTGGAAGACACCCTTGCCCAGTGGGGTACTTCCTTTCCATCCCCCACAGCTTCTTTCCCATTCTCACATTTTTAAAAATCATCCATCTTGTTCCCTTTCCTGAGTTGTGAAAGAAAAACCTGGACCAAAGCCCCGGACATACCTGGAGCCAGGATCTGTGGAGCCTCCTGCTGTCCTGGCAGCACCCATTATGGACCTCTGTTGCTGCTGAAATTCTTCAACCAGCCAGTCAGTTTGATTAGCAAGCACCTCCAAAGGTCGAATATATTCTCATTGAGGGTGTAGCCTCTCCTCAGCACTTTATGGACTGTAGGGCAAGCTTCTAATTGACCAGCAAGCTGGCCACCAACTTTACTTCCAGGGTTGTTTTTTTTTTAATGGAGAAGAAGAGGTTTGGCACACTCTTTGTCTGCATAATAATTGACAATGAGATATGCTTGGCATGGGGAAAGGTAATGTGTAAAACTCTAAGGGTATGCTGGCAGTTAGGAAGATTAGAAGTGAGTTAATACAGAGCAAAAACTATTAAGTTTGTCGTTTAAAATCTAAATATCTTTTCTCAGTGCTTTTTGCTCGTTTCTGAAGTAGGTCTTTACCCAATAAGAGCTGGATTGATAGTACCACAGTGTTGCAGTAACTGAGGCTAGATGTAAAGTGAGATATACCATGAAATAGCAGTGCTAACCCACCACTGAGCTGTTAAATATGCGTGAAATACTAGTCAGCTGTCACAGTTCTTTTTAAATTACCTAGCCATTGTCAAAACACTGTTTATTTGGTATTTCAACTAATTCCCTTTTTGTCAGTGGGCTGTAAGTCCTCTGATGCTTAGCTAGTGGCTATCCTGGATTTGAGAGTCAAAATAACAGGCATCAATGGGCTATTCACTCATCTCAGCTAAACTCAACCTTATTCTTGTTAGATATGCATGTGGCGCATGCACTTTTCACTCATCACTAAACAGTAATCAGGCCTAGAGCCTGAGCTATTTTCCTTTCTACAGTTCAGTTATATGCCTGCTGCAGATCTTTGACAATGAGCACTGTTGGACACATCGCGATTAAAGTGGAAATTTGTTTGACCGTGTACCTCAGTGCACATGTTCTTTTTTACATTGATGACCTGATGGCTTGAGGCCATGTGGTCATTAGATACTTTGCAGTCCAGTCAAGATTAATTTTATCTTTTATTTCTCAGTGCTTCATTTGATTCTACTGTTCGCCTTTGGGATGTGGAAAGAGGAGTTTGTCTTCACACCTTAACCATGCACCAAGAGCCTGTATACAGTGTTGCTTTCAGCCCTGATGGCAAATATCTAGCCAGTGGGTCTTTTGACAAATGTGTCCACATATGGAACACTCAGGTAAGGGAGATAATACCACATGTGATATTTGCGAGCATCAGATTTTCAAAATCTTTAGCTGTTTTACAATAACAGTGTTATTGAAAGGAAATATTCCTTAGCTGTGTGTCCAATGGTAATAAAAGGCAGTCTTTAGTTTCTGAAATATCACTGGGCAGTACCACCTCACTTTTACATAAATTGTTTGTAATGGAAAAGGAAAATAAAAATTGCTAAACACATTTGATGAAGAAAACGAAAATGGAGTACTCTGGTGAAAAGTGACAATCACAATTGAGGTGAATTTGGCACATGTCAGATAGCCAGTGATATTTAATAATGTAGGCAATCAAAGTATGTCATTTTGAAAAACGTGTATGTAAAATGTTTTCTGTACATCCTAACAAATCGATGTGTTTGTTTTCAGACAGGAGCTCTAGTGCACAGCTACAGAGGGACTGGGGGAATTTTTGAAGTTTGCTGGAATGCATCAGGGGACAAAGTGGGAGCAAGTGCATCGGATGGTTCTGTAAGCATTCATACTGTTCAACTTCAATTCTGTTCCCACCCCTGTACGCGCAGATGACTGAGGTTTTGTGACAGTCAGTTAATCAGTCAGCTCACAAATACCAAACATATGCATTGTTTCAACAAGTGTGCGAGGTCCTTCCAAAAGCACATTGCCCCATAACAAATAACATTTTTTAAAGAAAGGTATTTAATTATACCTCGCAATCACAAAATAATCCTAGACATGGAAGGCAAGCTGACTTATTTTAAGTCATCCATCCAAGTTATCAGTTATTGAAATGGAAAATTTGCTCTTAATATTGAATAGCAAAGTTCAAACAAAAGTGGACAATGGATATAGAAACAGGACAGGCACATCAGACAAAAAGCACTGATCATTTCCAGGCTTACAGTTTGTTTCCATGTCAGCATTGTAGAGAAAATGCATGTCCAAAAACAAAAATTGTATTCATAACATCCCAGCCCCGTCTCAGAGTCTTTTGTCTTTAAACGAATCTCCGGTTTTCATTTTAACTCCTCGATAAAGGAATCCAACACCATATGTCTTGATCTCTTTTTGAGTGAAGAGGCCTACATTTTCTTTGTTATTAGTTTGATCATGGAACTACTTGTCTTAATTTGATTTCATCTTATTTTCCTGATTTTTTTTTTCCATGTTTACGTTCTTGAGACTATCTATAAAATTACTATTTTGATGCTTCCTTTTGAGATTAAACAGTCCAGGCCTCTTTCTTATTCATCTATAGAATGTGGGTGTTGTTGGCAAGGCCAGGATTCATTGCCCACCTCCAATTGCCCAGAGGGCAGTTAAGAGTCAACCACATTGCTCTCTTTCTGGAGTTGCATGTAGGCCAGACCAGGTAATACTGGCAGATTTCCTTCCCTGAAAAATGTGTGGCTGGAAAAGTACAGCAGGTCAGGCAGCATCCAAGGAGCAGGAGAATCGACATTTCGAGCAGAAGCCCTTCTTCAGGAATTCCTGCTGCGCTTTTCCAGCAACACATTTTTCAGCTCTGATCTCCAGCATCTGCAGTCCTCACTTTCTCCTATATTTTCTTCTCTACAAGACATTGGTGAACCGCATTGACTTTTCTTTACAATCAAACAGCAGTTACGTGATCAGCTTTTAATTCCAGATTTTATTGAATTCAAAATTCATCAGCTGTTATAGTGGGATTTAAAGCTGGTCCTCAAAACAATACACTGGGTTCTATCTTGATGGTTGGATATGAGTTACATCTGATTGAGCTGTAAATACTGATTCAGCACACTCAAAATGATTGTGTGTGGGGTCATGGAGGGGAGGGGTGGGGAGACTGGTATCTCATCTGCAGAATCAAGCTAGGTATTGGTGCATAAAGAAAATGGAGGAACCGAACAGATGAGGGTTGAACATAGAATGACTTACATCAGGTAGGGAAATGCCCCAAGTAAACAAAAATCATCTTTTGCTAAACATGACATTTCTATGGATGGTCTGGAGCAGTTACATTTTCACTATTTCATTTGGGGAAGTATGCACTCTGCTCATCAGTAGCTGATAATTGCATCAATCAGTGAGGCTCTTTCCTGTTTACGTTTTACATTGTAGATATTTTTAGTCAGTGTGTGAAAAACCTTTGGAGCAGGGTGGGAGTTGAACACTACCACTGCATCACAGGTGTCTCTGCTTTTACGTTATTGTGAGGATATAGTGTAGCAAACAGCCGTGCATTAGCAGTAACTATCCGAAATAATCCATGCATACTTGAGTGCTTTGCCTTTGATAGCTCAAAGCTAACCCAACTTACCATCATATGGTATCCTCTGAATGGATCAGCTAGCAATCTCATTTTAATTAATTGCTCATTTCTTTTCCTCTTCTTTCAATGGCTATCCATCTCTGTCCAATAATGTTTTCTCATAATACCAATAACCTGTTGAAAACAGTCTCCACTTTCTTTTTCACTGATGATTCTAGTCAACATTTGCCACCCTCCTTATTTAATGCACTTGTTCACAATCTCCAGTTATCTCTCTGTCTAATTGTTGAATCAATATTATTCTATCTTTAGAAGAGAAAATCAAGCAGATTAAGACAATGATCATACGCAGTATGAGGAAGGTTACTTTATTAATAATTCCATACATGAATGCAAGCAGCTTAAAAAAAACACAAGTGACTTAAAAGCATAATTTTGTTGTGATATTGCAACCATTACAGAGTAATCAGGATTGAAGGGGGAGTAGCAATATTAATAAAATATACAATTACCACTGAAGATTAAAGGAATTTCAACAAGGGTATTCAGGGTGCAGAAACACTGGGTATAGTTATGGCTGAGCAAATGATTCATGATTCTTATAGCCATTTCCATAATGCATTGGATGGATGTATAGATTCCAAGATCAGTGAAGAAAGCTCCTTGTAGCAGGCGGAGAGATGCTGGAGGGGCAGAAACATGGAGAGCCCAGAGGCTATCTCCCATGCTGTCTTCCTTATGCCCCTTCAGAATTAAGAAGGGTCACTGCGCCCAAAATGTTATCTCTGTTTTCTGTCCACAGATGGTGCCACACCTCCTGAGTTTCTCCAGAAATTTGTGTTTTTGTTTCAGACTTCCAGTTCTTCATTTTTTGTTATGAAATAAACTGTTGTGCCTCAAAAGGAATCTGTTATATAATGCTTTGGTCCCTGACCATCTGGATATGATGTCTACTTTAATCTTAAAAAGTCAAACGAGATAAATGGACTGAGAATCACTGTGAGCTCCTACTTTAGAGAAAACTGCCTCTTTACCGCTCATTTCAGCAGGGAAAGCAGGCTACCAATAACTGAATACATTACTAAACACTGAGCATTGTAAAAGCAATTAATGGCCATGTTTCTATATAGCGTAATATATTTTCAACATTGTAATTAACAGGTAGCTTTGAGAGCCTGGAAGCAGTATTTCAAGGTTCAACTGATACTGGTTAAAATAGCTTATCTTCTATTCTGTGACTTTGAGTACACCTGATCACCTGATTATATCGCAGTTATAGAAGTGCATCCTGAAAGAAGGACTGCCGGAAACAAAATCATCTTACTAGAGAGTCATAGAGATGTATAGCACGGAAACAGACCCTTCGTTTCAACTCATCCAAGCTGACCAAATGTCCCAACCTAGTCTAGTCCCACCTGCCAGCACCCGGCCCATATCCCTCCAAACCCTTCCTATTCGTATTCCCATCCAGATGCCTTCCCGAGGGTGGGTGAATCCAGAACTAAATAACAATAAATAAAATGCCATTTAAGAAGCTTAAGAAACAATGGCTATTCAATGTTTAAAAAATCAAGTCAAACTGTGTTAATTTGACTGAAATTTTAAAAATTGGCAACTTCTCATGGTTTCGTATTCGGCATGTATTATTCTATGTTAAATAGATACTGATAGAACATACCTAGTGTTTTTTGATTTTATTTAACAATTATTAATGCAGTTACAAAGAAGTAATATGAGCTGTACTCAGCTAAAGTTCGCTGAAGTTAGTCAGCACTGAAAAATATATAAAAATCAAATAAGAGAATGGCTTGTCATGACTGAAACCTCTGAAATGCATTTTGTTCAAGTCAGACATGGAATTGTATGTCTTAGTTTAGGTTTTTTTTAAGTTTGTGAAGATGAGGGATATCAGTAATCGTGAAATTAAACTCCTTTTTGTTTTGGGCAGCATAAGCCAAATCCAAGCTTGCAAAGGCAGATTGTAGGGGTACCTTAAGCCTAAGCTTGGGCAAGCATCCCAATTCCACTCTTTTTCAATCTTTCTATTTTCCACAGCAGCAAGTCTTACCAGCTTCTTTACACTGGCTGTTTAGTGGACTGCAGTTCATTCTGTCAGAATATTCAGACTCATGTCATGGAGGATCATGATAGTACACACTGCTGCTACTGTGTGCCAGTGTTGGAGAGAGTGGATGCAGTGCTACTCAAGTGGGCCGGTTTTTCCTGGATGATCCTTGAGTGTTGTTGGAACTGCACTCACCCAGGCAAGTGGGGAGTATTCCATCACACTCCTGACTTATATCTGCCTAAATGATACTTCTATCAAACATCTATTAGCAAAGCATGAAAAAGAAACCCTGGGGAAATACAACTCCCAGGCATTATAATGGGTTATAGCATCTCTTCTTTGACTGTGGGACATGGGATCAAATTACATCAAGCCTATTGGAATTCAAATCCCGTTTTTCTCTGTCAAAATTAATGGGCTGAATTTTCCTGTCCCTGTGAAAGGAGTGACCGTCTGCTTCAAGCGTGAAGCTGCTAGCTCATGAAAGCTGCCACCCACTAGTTCAGAAAGCCACTACAGACTGCACTAAATGGCTGGATCAAGACAGGGGTCACAGGGGCGCTGCATTTTTCCAGGCAGCCGCAATTCCAAAGGTGGCCTCAATTCTAGCTTAGAAATCTGGAAATGGCAGCCGTTGGATGTCCATCGCAATCATTCTAGAATCAACCAATGAACAAGCCAATTGTAGGAAATCCAATCAGAAATGCCATGGAATTGCTTTGTCAAAAGCCCTGTCAGGACTGGAGGGTGCATCTGTTGAAGAGTTGGAGCTGGAGTGTGTCTCAAAATCAAAGTGCTTATGATGATTTCTTTCAGTTGAAATAAAAGAAGTCACGTTATTTTGAGAAAACATGAGTTGGAAGGATAATCCCTCCAACAGAATGCATAGAGCTGCACCTGGACCCCTGTGACCCCTGTCTTGATCCAGCCATTTAGTGCAGTCTGTAGTGGCTTTCTGAACTAGTGGGTGGCAGCTTTCATGAGCTAGCAGCTTCACGCTTGAAGCAGACGGTCACTCCTTTCACAGGGACAGGAAAATTCAGCCCATTAATTTTGACAGAGAAAAACGGGATTTGAATTCCAATAGGCTTGATGTAATTTGATCCCATGTCCCACAGTCAAAGAAGAGATGCTATAACCCATTATAATGCCTGGGAGTTGTATTTCCCCAGGGTTTCTTTTTCATGCTTTGCTAATAGATGTTTGATAGAAGTATCATTTAGGCAGATATAAGTCAGGAGTGTGATGGAATACTCCCCACTTGCCTGGGTGAGTGCAGTTCCAACAACACTCAAGGATCATCCAGGAAAAACTGGACCACTTGAGTAGCACTGCATCCACTCTCTCCAACACTGGCACACAGTAGCAGCAGTGTGTACTATCTATAAGATGTGCTGCAGAAATTCACCAAAGATCCTCGGACAGTATCTTCCAAACCCACAACAACTTCCATCTAGAAGGACAAGTGCAGCGGATATATGGGAACACCACCATCTGCAAGTTCCCCTCCAAGCCACAGGCCTGAGTTGAAAATATACCACTATATGACTGACGCTGGGTTAAAATCCTGGAATTCCCTGTCTAATGGCATTATGGATCAACCCACAGCAGATGGACTGCAGCAGTTCAAGAGAGCAGCTCACCACCGTCTTCTCATGGGCAACTAGGGACAGGCAATAAATGCTGGCCAGCCAGCAATGCTCACGTCTCACAAATCAATATAAAGAAAAGGTAAACATAGTCCCTGTCGTACCCTTGTGAAAGTTGTAGCAAAAATGTGGGAGAAAGCCCACAAAAGTTCAGCCCAAGCACCTTAACAAGTGACTTTCATAATAGAGTCATCAATGGAGTCATAGTGTCACATCTCACATAAACATAACCTTCGGTCTAACTCATCATTCTGGCCAGGTTTCCCAAGCTAAACTAGTCTCATGTGCCTGCATTTGGCCCATATCCCTCTCAAACTTTTCTATTCATATACCTGTCCAAATAACTTTTAAATGTTGTAACTGTACCTGCATCTACCACTTCTTAATTAGATTTCCTTAATTTGGTTCCCTACAGTATGGAAAGAGGCCTTTCGGCCCAACAGGTCCACACCGACCCTCCAAAGAGTAACCCGCCTAGCCCCATTCCCCGACCTTATATTTACGCTTGACTAATGCACCTAACACTATGGGCAATTTAGCATGGTCGATTCAACTGACCTTCGGTCTTCTTCTGTCAGTCCATTCAATATACAAACTATTCTCTGTGTGAAAAAGTTGCCCCTTAGATTCCTTTAAATCTTCTGTCACCGCAAAACTATGCCCATAAGTTTTGAATGATCCTCCTCTGGGGAAAATATCATTGCTATTCAACTTCTCTATGCCCTTCATGATTTTATAAACCTCTGTGAGGTGCCCTCTCAACCTCCTACGCTCCAGTTAAAAAAGTCCTAACCTATTCTAGCCTCTCCTTTTTGCATCCTTTCCAGTTTAATAATACCCTTCCTACAGCAGGGCAACCAAAACTACGCAGTACTCCAAAAATGGCCTCACCAACATCCTATGCATCAACAATGTAACTTCCCGATGTTCTGAGAAATGAAGGCTTGTTACATTCATTAAAATGTTCCCAAGAATAGAATGGTTTATTTTCCTCCATTATTCTATTCATTGGTCTGAATTACTACATCTATTCTTATATAGGTTGTGACATGTTAAGATAGGCAGAGAGATATAATCAAACCATGCAATAATATACCATTATATGAAAGCAATAAGTCCATCAAATAACAGCAGCTCATCCAAACTGAAAATCTATATTTCCCTTGCAAGTATTCAGCCACTGCTTCCAATTTCTGTGCACATTTTAAATTTCCAGTATTCTGACTTTACTTTAGGTATTTTTAAAAACCAATGCTCGCTCTCTCTCCTAATTGTTATTAACAATTGTTGATTTGTTTCTGTTTTGTTTTTCCTAGGTCTGTGTGCTTGATCTACGGAAATAGCAAAATGGCAAGATAACAGGATGTAAGATTAGACCGGCAGTGAATGTGTGGGTGGCAAATGCGCTCCTTCACCGTGTGTCAGCTCCAGAACTACAAGAACCTGACTTTTAAAGTGAAATGGTTAAAACCAGCTCTCCCTGACCATTTAATTCTAATTCCCTGCCCCACCCTTCCAAATAATGATTTTATTGTCTGCAAACCCCCAGTTCACTCCCCTATATGAAACCCAATGGTGTGCTGGCATTTTCACCAGTTGAACCCTTCAGCCTTGGAATGTCACGCAAGGATACTGCTTCAGTTCATGCTTTGGGGTTTTCAACAGGACAGATGATGGCAATTTATGTTCGTGACTGAGAGCATTGTGCCAAACTGCAGATGCTGTGATGTACCAAAAAAAACAAACATGAGAGAAACAAAAAACACAAAATGACCAACAAAAAATGGAAATAATGTAGATTTTCCTTCCTTCATGTACTTTCCTCATTCTGGTTTGGACACTACAGTGCTGCTGAAAATGAAGAATAACATTGTGCAGTCACAGCGAAATAATCTGCAACTTTGTAATAGCAACACTTTATATTTTCTGGATTTTTGTTTTGTTTAAAAAAAAGTTTTAGGGACGCTGGAGTATTATGTAGGTTCCTAAAAGAAGCTTTTACCAGGGTTGGATGTGAATGATTGTTTCTAGAAGCTGCAGGGAGGAATCTGTGGGGTTTTAAAACTTAAGCTTTCCTGAACTGCTGATAGACTTGCTTACATTACTGTGCTTCAGGTCGTGATCTTTTAAAAAGGCACTTCTTCAGAGAACTGCATATAAAAAGTGCTTTACATTTGAGAAGGTGAACTTGTCACCAGCTTCATACAGGGAAAGAAGACTCATGGGAAGATCCCCAGTGTATTTTTGAAAAAGAAATAGCAAAAGAAATATTTGTAATTTTTACCTTTAATCACACACCAGACCTTAAAAGCCACAACGGCAAACCGCAAACCTAGCAGACACTTCATTTTAAAGAAATGCGAGAAATGAGACATCTTAACACTGTATAAGAGCTTAAATTCTTTAATCTCATGCCATGCTTTAGGTCTTTTTTTAAAATATTTGCTAACAAAGCTGTTTAGAGCCAGGTGAGGTGCACTTTGTCTAATGTAAGGGTCTGCTTTGTTTTGTTCTCTGAGTTTTTTGAATATGTTCCTTGTCATACGCAAATAATTCATTTGTTTAATATCTGTGTTCTGGCTTTTGTTGCTTTTATTGTCTGTGTCAGACTGTCAGCCAGACTTTGTTCCTTCTCCTTGCAGCCTCTCAGGAGTTTAGGTCAGAGGAGATCACGTGACCTCTTATGTTTCTTCTAATCCAGAATGTGTGATGTAGCTCGTGCTCATTAAAGAAAACAAATCATCAAATCATATTCAATGTCTTGAATAAATTGCTATATTTTGATATTAGAAAATATGTTTCTGTGATTTTTATTCTCCTTAATATTGTCAGATTTACTTTGCATGTTTATATTTGGGTATAACATTGCTGGCAGGTCATTACTGACCACTTAAATACTGCATTTTGAGCTTTTCTGCTCAATTGTTGAGTAATGTTCCTAATTTAGAACTGAGCCAGATTGACCAAGTTGTCCCCAGGTTCAATCGCTGGCACATACTGAGCTGATCTCAGCTGGACTGGCCATTAAGGATGCTTTGTTTCAGTGCCCCCTGGCTAAGGAAATGGAGAATCTACATTTAATTTATGAATTAATGCATCTTACTGTAAAGTAATATGCCAACACTAGTGACAATGGGATTGGTCTTATTGTGATAGTTGATTACTTTTCCAGACTTGTATGAAAAATTGTCACTTTGGAGAAGTGCAAAAGGGTGGCTGATATTTATATATCAGCCTGAGTCTGTCGCATAGGGAACAGCTAGGAGAAATGAGAAATACATGCAGATCGTTGATGCAGACAAATCAAATGATGTATTATTACAATTGTGTCCACATACATGTATACAGGTACGACAACACATCCTGCAAACTCCCTTCCAAGCCACTCACCATCCTAACTTGGAAATATATCACCTTTTCTTCACTAGATCAAAATCCTGGCATTCCCTCCCTAATGGAATTATGGTTCTATTCAGCCTGCAGTTGTACATCATGTACTGTACTTATTTGCATACCTTTACCAGTCATTGTATTTCACCTGTTATAGGGCCGATTTCCAAAAATAGGTGACTCACATGAACCTTCTCCCACATGCCACATATATTAAAAAAATTACAGATATAATGCGCATGATTTTCAATCCTTTACCTGCAATTTCAGGACGTGCCTGGCAATGAAATAATGCAACAGTGCAGATACATTGTCATCAATTTTATAGTTCATCTTGAACAAAAAAGATATCTGCATCACAATTAAAATCCTGAAGAATCCACAACCTACAGGCAATATTGTGTATCATGAAAAATATGTAGTTTTTATCGTGCAACTAAAAAGCCTTAGTGTTACTATTTGTGATATTAAATATAAACTTGTATAATACCATCTGACCTCTTCAACATAAAATGGCACAGTTTCAAAATTCAGAAATTAAACTTCACATGCCCAGTAAATTTAATATGTCATGAATTGCTCTCAAATAATGTCATTTCAGAAGTATCAGAATATCACTTCTGGTATTTTGGTAATTGTGTAAAATTGCACTGGAAAAAAGTGCTTTGGTATATGTGTGGGCGTCCAGAGAATGCTGCTGCAAAAAGTTCAAATTGTGACAGGAAAAGGAACATTATTGTTTGCTCTATAGGTAAGGTGTAAAAATTATTGTGATGCTTTGACACAGGCATTTCAAGCATGCAAATGGTACGATTTCTGATGGTGCTATTTCTAACTCTCAAACATAAGTTGAAAATCAGATTGTTCGAACAATGCAGAACATAAACTACATACAGTCAATGCTAGCACAGTGTAACAGTGATGAACATGGTTAAGCAGTTATATACAAAAATTGGGTGATAGAACTAAAATTGGATGCAAGTAAATTGAAGAAAATCATTTCTACAAGTCCAACTTGATCATTGCTCTTGTACCAATGATAATATCCGAATTCCAGTTAATTATTTCTGCTGGATGTTTCACAATAGTTAATGTACAATCAACAAATCTGCATCTGCACTGCATGATTGTAAGGTTGGAATTAATGGAAAATATTTTATTTACTTTTCACTGTTGTAAGTAAAACTCTTGGCATTCTTAACTCTCTCTGACATCAAATATAAATTTACATTTAGCTGAAAGCGGCGCAGTTGTGAAACTCAGAAATTAAATTTCATTGTGGATTGCACCAAAATAGTATTATTTATGGGAAATTGTCTGTAGTTAGGTGTCAAAGTATCACTTCTACTAGTTTTCAGTAACTAATTAAAGTAAAATTCATGGCATAATTTTTAAAAAAGTCTACAGAATCTATCATTTTAGATCCAAACTTTTCATTGAGATTATTTCCCTTATTTTCGCTCACCTCTTGCCCTCTCCATATGTAAAACAGTGAGCTTTTCAGTTAGCTTGGCTAAAAGTGACTTGTTTGAATTTTGGTATATAAACAAATTTACATTTGTCAAATCATGTGCCTTAGTTTCACCTTCAAACAATATCAGGAAAACCTCCTTGATCAAACAAGCAGGATATTGGACCATCTCTCAATGAGATTGCATTTGAAATTTTAACCAGTACTTCTAAATGACTTATCTGTGTTCAGATGATATCCATAAACATAAACAATTGGTTGGCAATATATAAATTGCTCAAAGGATTGTTACTTTGGAATTACTTTCCGAAGAGATTATACATGGAAACCAAATACTCTGTCACAAATAACCTCAAGTTTCTCCATTGTGGCATCAGACCACAAAAATACATTGTTTTCTAAAATATGTCCTCTGTATTCTATAATCTTAGCTGATGTTCTTCATTGCAAATAAATAAATAAGGAAATTACTTGATTTAGGAGCTTAAAATTTTAATTTTAGAATTTTTTTTAAGAAGGTATGGAATGTAATTCCTGTACTGAGTGAAATTCTTTGTTACTTTTGGTCATGTGTCTCTGGGCATAAAGTGACCATGTGCTGCCTAAAGCCAACTCAGGGCTACTGTGATTTGTTTTCATTTACATCTTCCAACTACTTAATTATGTTCAATGTGATCATTTTGAACAGATTGGAACTGGTTATGAATGGTAAGAAATAGAATTTCGCTTAGCCCCAAATGCTTTCAATAAAGCAGTTTTGTGCAGTATGATTTTAAAGGCTTGTATAGAGTTGACTCATCTCACCAACATTATGCCCTTTCAGTATTTTCCAATGAGTCACCATCGGCATCATTGCCTCTGACGTCATGTAGTTCACTTGGCATGTTCATTTCAAATGTACTGGTCGCAGAACCTAGCAAAAGAAAACGGGGAAAGTGCCTTTGTAGTGCCATTAAAATACTCGTGCCTTTTGACATAGTGTTGTTTTATTTAAACATTTAAAACTTCCTGTTAAAGCTATAAAGGACCATACCTCATTCTTTTGATTGTATAAGAGAATCTGATTAGCAAATATAATCCTTCCAAGCATTAATTATCAAAACATCTGCTTTTTATTGGCAATTTGAGGATAAAATATGATTGTATATACATGTATTGCACAACAGAATGGAACTTGAGAACTAAGGATCTATTCCTGTTTGTAACCTTTGCTAGTAAAATTAACATTCCTTAAAGAATATTCCCAAATGTGATTTGATTTTAACAGGCAATCCTACTCTGCACAACATGCTGAAGAGTTGTTTAAGAAATAGCACCATGCTGAATTACTTGTTTGCAGAATTTAATTTTTTTTTAAAAAACCTCCAGGAAATCCCACAGAATTTCTTCTGACCTCTTGGTGAACGTTTGTCAGAAAACTTGTGAAAATCCAAGAGAAATCCTGAAACTGTTGGCTAGATGTCTGTCAGATAAACAGTTTCAAGGTTACAGCAGAGATTGGGTAACCCCCTCAGGGGAACTTCTGGTGCCAAATTCTGTCTCATTTGTTCATGTGCAAATTCTGAATACCATAATAGCATTTACCATCCTAGGCTCGGTAAGGATCAGTACCTCTGTTTCCATTTAAAAAAAACAAATGGTTGTAACAGGCATTTTCCAAATTAATCAGCAGCTTTGTGATTTCATTAGCAAAGAGCTAACAGGGTTAAACACTACTATTTCTAGTTTGCAATGTAGGATGCATGCAAGACATGGATCAATAAATAGAATATGCTAATTTCTTCATCTGGCACTTTGCCCTTCTGATACCACCTCGGTTTTTAGGTTACAATGCTTCTTAATTGAAATGACTCTAATATTCTGCATAACTGAAATTAACTGAAGAATTCCATGACATTAAGAATAAAGAAAGATCCTTAATTGGAGTGGTTATTTATAGATCTTAATTGAAAATTGTTTATTATGGATGCTAGTTTTGAACTTCAAGTATAATACATTTGTTAGCTAAGAGTTGAAAGATTATCATGGTGATTCATTAGTTCCTTACCAACCATTTTAAACTGTGGCTTAATCTCATTCAAACAAACTAATTTTTATTCTTTAAATTTTTTTACCAGTTGGGAAGCGAGGTAATTAAATGAACAAGGGATGAAGCAATTTACTTCAGTAGATCCATGTATTTTATAAAAGAATCCAAAGATTGAATTACAGAGTAAAAGAACTGTGGAAATAATTCATTCTGGTAGGAAGAATGCAGAGGGACAATCTAAACTAAAGGAGATACTGGAACAGTGGAACTTGGTGTATGTGTGCCTAAATCACTAAAGGTGTCAGGACAGGTTGAAAGCTATAAACAAAGTACATGGCACTGTAAGCTTTGCTAGTATGAGCACAGAGTATAGAAGTAAGGAAGCTATGTCCAACATATACAGAGCAATGGTTCTGTCAGTTTTACATCCAGTTCTAAACACCACTATTTAGGAAAAGAGGTGATGGTATAAGAAAGTGTGTAGTGAAGATTCCACAGAATAATCCAAGGGATTAAGAACTTCAGTTACATGGTTAGATTAGAGAAGTTGGTGATGTTTTCCTTGGGAAAGAGACAGTGATCCGGAGATTTGATAGGTACTCAAAATCCTGAGTAGATGGGGGAAAAGATATTTAGTGGACGGATTGAGGACAAGAGGGCACAGATTTAAAGCAGTTGGCAAACGTAGGAATGGTGACATGAGGAAAACTTCTCAGGCAGTGAATTATTAGGATCTTGACTGTACTGCCTGAGATTACAGAGAAAGAAGGTTCAGTTGAGATATTCAAGAGGATTGTTATCTGAAATGATAGAATGTGCAGAGCTATGGAGAGAAGGAGGTGGAGTAGCAGAAGGCAAATGGTTCCTACAGAGAGCTGGCACAGACAAAACAGAGTGAATATCTTCCTTCTATGCTGTGGCTTTTCATGGATTTTTGAGATCCCATGAATCTAAAAACCACATGGAATTAAAAGTGACCTATAGTGCATGGCATGTAGCTGGCTAGTTGTACACAGTTCTGAAGAAAGGCCACTAGACCTGAAACATTAACTCTGATTTCTCTCCACAGATGCTGCCAGACCTGCTGAATTTTTCCAGCAATTTTTGTTGTTTTTCACTGTGCATAATGTTATGTAATGACAGCAATAGGGAGGACACCAGAAAGTGATTCACGGAATCAAGTCAAAGAGCACACCACAGGGATTTTGAAGGAAGATATCATAGGTTGAGCCTATCAACGAACAAAATATAATTCTTTCTACAGTACAGGGAGTGAATTGATGCAAATGGAATTGGTTTGAGACTGCATTGATCCTAACAGACTGATTTGTCTCAGCAATACATATGATCTCCCTGCAGAAACTCAAAGGTCAGTCAGTTGTGGCTGACAAAGGAAATTAAGGGTTATATAAGATTAAGACAAAAGGTTTATAAAGTGGCCAGAAATCATACTAAATCAGAGGATTAGAAGTTTTCAGAATGCAGCAGAAGAGAGGCAAGAAACTTATAAGGAAGGGAAGAATAGAATATGAATGCATCAAGCAAAAGCATTAAAATAGACTGTCATAGCTTCTAAAGGTACATGAAAAGGAAACATTTGACTAAGATGAATGTGGGCCCATTAAAAACAGTTAGAAGAATTTACATAGGGAATAGATAAATGGCAGAGAATCTAATGTTTCCATAATATTTGTTTTCACTGAAGAAGGTATAAGAAATCTCCCAAAGTTGGAGATCCAAGTGACTAAGGAGAATGGGGAGTTAAAGAAAGTTAGTATTACTAAGGTTGTACTAGAGAATTTACTGGAAGGGGAAGTTTAGAGGTTTCCTGGATGCATCTAGGTGAAAGTGATGCTGCAGATGCTGGAGATTAGAGTTGAAAAGCACAGCAGGTCAGGCAGCATCCGAGGAGCAGGAAAATCGACGTTTCGGGCAAGAGCCCTTCATCAGGAACCTTCCTGGATGCATTGTCCATTTTCCAGTATTAATGGAAGTCATTATAGAGATAGTTGATGTACTGGCAATCATCTTCCAAAGTTCCACTGATATTGATTCCTGCAGAATGGAAACTTGCAAATGTAACCTCCTATTTAAAAAGTGGAGGAAGGGGATAAAAAAACAGGGAACAGAAGCATCAACATTACATCATTAGTAGGGATAAATGTAGAATCCAACACAAGTAACAGGATAAATGAAAAAAAATCAGATTGGGCATGAATGGAAATTCCTGTTTGACAAACTTAGAGATTTTTTGATAATGAAATTATTAATGGCTTGATAAAGGGGAATGGATAAGTGTAGCATATTTGGATTTTCCAATGGCTTTGATAAGATATCCCATAGGAGACTGGTTAGTAAAATCACATTAGATAAGATAGAAAGCGGAGAGCAAGAATAATTGGTTCATTTCAGTGTCAGCAGATTGAGGCTAGCTGGGTGTTGCTAGGATCAGTACAGAACAGGACTCCAGCTGTTCACAATGTATATCAGCAATTTGGACGTGGGATTAAATGAAGTGTTTCCAAATTTGCAGACGACAGAAAGATAATTAGGAATACATGTTGTGAGGGAGATGTAAAATATTTTCGGAAGGACTTGAACGGACTTAATAATTGGACAAGTACATGACGGATGAAACATAAGATGTAAAAATGAAAGGTTATTCGCTTTGGCAGGAGAAACGGATGTGCAGAGTATTTCTTAAAGGGTGAGAGTTGGCAAGTGTAAATGTGCAATAAGTCAGTGAAAGCTAATGTGCAGGCTCAGTAAGCTATTAGGAAGGCTAGTTGAATGTGAATTTTTATTAGTAGAAACTGAGGACTTGCAGATGCTGGAGATCAGACTCTAGTGTGTGGTGCTGGGCAAACACAGCAGGTCAGGCAGCATCCGTAGAGCAGGAGAATGGACGTTTTGGACATAAGCCCTTCATCAGGAAAGAAGGGCTTATGCCCTTAATGACCTGTGCTTTTCTAACACCACATTCTCAACTGTTAACTTTTATTGCAAAGTGACTTGAGTAGGAGTAGTTAGTGAAGTTTTGTATCAATTGTATAGGCGTTTGGTTAGATTGGACTCAAACTCAATCTCCTTACATCAGGAAAGATAGAAGAATGCAACAAAGATTTACCGGATTTGTTTCAGGACAACAGGAGTGTCTTAAAGGAGAGAGATTAGGTAAACAGGGCCCGTAATCTCTCACTGTTCAAAGAATGAGAGGTGATTCTATTGAAAGCTACAAAAGGGATAGACATGGTAGATGCAGGTAAAGTGTTTTCCCTGGTTTGGGAGTCTTGAAGCAATGGGAACAATTTAAAAATAAAGTGGTTGCCATTTAGGACCGAGAGGAAAATAAATGTTTTGAATAGGAGCTGGTGAATCTTTGGATATCTCTACCCCAGAGAGCTGTGGAAACTTAGTCTGTGAGTAAATTTAAAGTAAAGGTTGATAGGTTTTTGATTTTCCATGGTGTAAAGTGTTCAATCAGTCATATTTGTAATAAATGGCAGAGCAGATCAACAGGCCAAATGGCCTACTCCTGTTTCTGTGTCCCTAAATAATTCACTAAGAAATATTGAACTTGTGTAATAGTGGACAAATTCCAATAGCAGATTATGAACAAGTATCAAATGTATATGTTGATTTTTCATGTAAGTTTTGCAAACAATGCTGCATTCAAACATTTTAATTCCATCTCATGTGTGACACGAGGTGAAAGATTTTTTTTCTATTACAAGCCCTCACGCCACTCCCCAAAACATTCTCAAATGTCATCCTGTAAGTTGACTATCTACCATAGAATGAATTAGTCATGCTCCGGTTTCCTCCCACAAGTCCAAAGATATGCAGGTCAGGTGAATTGGCCATGAAAATAGCCCATAGTGTTAGGTGCATTAGCCAGAGGGAAATGGGTCTGGGTGGGTTACTCTTCAGAAGGTTGGTGTGAACTTGTTGGGCCAAAGGGCCTGTTTCCACACTGTAGGGAATCTAATCTAATTTAACACTGTTTACAACAACCATTCACTAGCCTCCAAGCACCTCAGAATTGTCACCGTTCTTTGTGCACATTTAATGGCCAACCAAGCAAAATAGTTGGGTAGCCTCCATCTCAGAAGCTGGCTCTAGGATTATTCTTGTTATATTTTCTTCCAAAATGTGGAAATTAATACTGATAGTATTACCCGGTCAATACTTAATGTGCTGTTTTACATTCCTTGCCCATTACTTTGACATTGACTTTAACTTGATTCATTGACTTTCAGGCATTTTGGTAAGAAGCATAGAGACATGGACTGTTTTCTAAATATGGAGAAAATTCAGAAATCTGAAGTGCAAAGAGAATTGGGAGTTCAAGTCCTGGATTCTCTCAAGGTAAAATTGCAAGCTGAGTCAGTAGTTAGGAAGGCAAATGCAATGACAGCATTTATTTTGAGAGGATTTGAATATAAAAGCAGGCGAGTATTTCTGAGGCTCTTCAAGGCCTTGGTCAGACCACATTTGGAGTATTGTGTGCAGTTTTGGGGCCCATATAGAACATAGAAAAATACAGCGCAGTACAGGCCCTTTGGCCCTCGATGTTGCGCCGATCCAAGCCCACCTAACCTACACTAGCCCACTATCCTCCATATGCCTATCCAATGCCCGTTTAAATGCCCATAAAGAGGGAGAGTCCACTACTGCTACTGGCAGGGCATTCCATGAACTCACGGCTTGCTGAGTAAAGAATCTACCCCTAACATCTGTCCTATACCTACCACCCCTTAATTTAAAGCTATGCCCTCTCGTAATAGCTGACTCCATACGTGGGAAAAGGTTCT
Source organism: Chiloscyllium plagiosum (assembly GCF_037043375.1). NCBI lineage: Eukaryota > Metazoa > Chordata > Chondrichthyes > Orectolobiformes > Hemiscylliidae > Chiloscyllium > Chiloscyllium plagiosum. Next base: position 104,164,627 of record NW_028270144.1, on the reverse strand, counting down.
CATCGTCAACCCTCTCTAAACCCCTAATCATCTTGTACACCTCTATCAAGTCACCCCTAAACCTTCTTTTCTCCAATGAAAACAGCCCCAAGTGCCTCAGCCTTTCCTCATACGATCTTCCTACCAAAGCAGGCAATATCCTGGTAAACCTCCTCTGCACCCGTTCCAGTGCCTCCACATCCTTCCTATAGTATGGCGACCAAAACTGCACACAATACTCCAGATGCGGCTGCATCAGAGTCTTATACAACTGCAACATGACCTCAGGACTTCGGAACTCAATTCCTCTACCGATAAAAGCCAGTACGCCATATGCCTTCTTCACCGCACTATTTACCTGGGTGGCAACTTTCAGAGATCTGTGTACATGGACACCAAGATCCCTCTGCTCATCCACACTACCAAGTATTCGACCATTAGCCCAGTACCCCATCTCTTTGTTACTCATACCAAGTGAATCACCTCACACTTACCCACATTGAACTCCATTTGCCACCTTTCTGCCCAGCTCTGCAGCTTATCTATATCCCGCTGTAACCTGACACATCCTTCCTCACTGTCAACAACTCCACCGACTTTTGTATCATCCGCAAACTTGCTCACCCAACCTTCTAGCACCTCCTCCAGGTCATTTATAAAAATGACAAACAGCAATGGTCCCAAAACAGATCCTTGCGGAACACCACTAGTAACTGCACTCCAAGATGAACCTTTACCATCAACTACTACCCTCTGTCTTTTCCGGCCAGCCAATTCCTAATCCAAACCTCCAACTCACCCTCAATGCCATACCTCCGTATCTTTTGCAGTAGCCTACCATGGGGAACCTTATCAAACGCCTTACTAAAATCCATATACAGGAAGGAATGTACTGGACCTGGACCTGGACCGTGTTCACGGGGTGTTCATGAGAATGGTCTCAGGAATAAAAAGCTTAACATATAAGGAATATTTGAGGACTCTGGGTCTATACTCAATGGAGTTTAGAAGGATGAGGTGGGATCTAATTGAAACCTACAGATTACTGAATGGTCTGGACAAAGTGGATGTTGGTAGGAGAGACTAATACCCAACGGCACAGAGTAGGGGTAAAGGGAAGATGTTTTCGAATGGAGATAGGGTGAAACGTCTTCAGCCAGACAGTGGTGAATCGAATGAATTCGCTGCCGCAGAAGGCTGTGAGTATATGTAAGACAGATAGATAGGTTCTTGATTGTCAAGGGGAAAAACAATGACTGCAGATGCTGAAAACCAGATTCTGGGTTAGAGTGGTGCTGGAAAAGCACAGCAGCTCAGGCAGCCTCTCATTTATCTCTCCACCCTGCAGGCACTCCGCCTCTATTCCTGATGAAGGGCTTTTGCCCGAAATGTTGATTTTCCTGCTCCTCGGATGCTGCCTAAACTGCTGTGTTTTTCCAGCACCACTCTAACCCATTGTCAAGGGGATCAAGGGTTACAGGGAGAAAGCGGGAGAATGTGATTGAGAAACCTATCAGCCATGATTGAATGGCAGAGCAGACTCGATGTGCTGAATGGCCTCATTTCTGCTTCTGTGTGTGTCTTATGGTCGTGAACAGGGTGGAAAAACAGCTTGAATTAGCCATATGTTCCTTCATATCATCCAGTAATTTCAAGGTTTAGAATATAGAAAGTAGAAAGTTCATCTATCACGACAATTTTATTTTGCACATGGTAAAAAATCTATATGCGTAATCTTCTTCTGTGAATATTTTCTTTTAAGTCAAAATTACTTCTCTTTGCCCAAATGCATTATCTTTTCAATGAAAGTAAAAAGAAAAATGTTGAAAAGACTGTTCAAAGTCCATACTCTGTATTTTTACATTTTGCTGATTTTTAATTTTTTTGTAGGTCCTCACTTTTTAAGAACATTTGCAATGTGCCAGATATTTATTTTAAAAAATGAATAGAATGTAATTCCTTTGTCATATTTATTAGTGTTCCTTTAAGTCAACTGTAATATGATCATTATAGATGTTTCAAAATCAGGGATTCATTAAAATTTCTAAAAGACCTCAAATTGCAACAGAACAAATAACAATTTACAACAGTTTGAGAAATCATGGCCATTTCATACGTGGCAGATTTGCAACGAAGTATTTATTGAACACAATTAAAGATGTTAAACCTTGCTTCAAATATATCCTTCAGAACATAAAATGTTCGTGGAAATTCATGGCTGTCTTAATACAGACCATGCAGCTGTGTGGAAGAGCTGAAGCTAATACACTTTAGGAAATGAGAGTTTCTCATAATTCCACAAAAGTTGTTACTGCCAAAACAAAGTACAGTGACTAAACAGTAACCAAGAATCCAACTTATATACATGGGGATGTTTCATTGCCAGGTTTTGAATAAGGCTGGCCTAATGACTGATTAATTACACAGGAAATTAAATCCAGCAATTTAAGAATTGACCAAAATGCTGGCTCCCTTTCCACTTGTCAATTGATCAATTCCAGTTCTGTGGATGGTTATTAGGAGACATATCTGGACTTTAATAATCAACATTTGTAACTACCAATTTCCAAAACCGTATTAGGAATGATGGAAATTGTTTCAGCTCTTCCTTGTGGAACCATGAGGCACAGAAACAGACCCTTCGGTTCAATTTGTCCGTGCTGACCAGGTATCCCAAACTGAACTAGTCCCATCTGCCTGCAATTGGTCCATATCCCTCTAAACCTTTCCTACTCATGTATCTGTCCAAATGTCTTTTAAAAGTTGTAATTGTATCCACCTCTATCATTTCCTATGGCACTTTATTCCATGCATGCACCATCCTCTATGTGAAAAGTTGCTCCTCAGGCAATTTTTAAATCTTTCCTCTCTCACCTTAAACTATGCCCTCTAGCTTTGGACTCCCCTATTGGAAAAAGACATTACCTATTCACTTATCTATTCCCCTCATGATTTTGTAAACCTCTATTAGGTCACTCCTCAGCCTCCATTGCTCCAGGGAACAAAGTCACAGCCTAACTAGCCTCTCCTCATAACTCAAACCCCCTAGTCCCGGCAACATCTTTTCTGGACCCTTTCTAGTTTTGAAGCGTCCTTCCTATGGAAGGGTGACCAGAATTAAATGCAGTATTCCAAAAGTAGCCTCACCAATGTCTTGTACAGCCGCAACAAGATGTCCCCAACTCCTATACACAGTGCTCTGACCAATGAAGACAAGCATGTCAAGTGCCTTCTTCACCACCTTCGAGACCCTCCTCAATGGATGGTGTATACTCTGACTTGGGGGAGGGGAGTGAAAGAAAAAGAGAAAGATTCAGCCTTATAGCAGAACTACAAGATCCAGAGGAGCTGCAGCTTCTGGCTGAAAATTGTTTCAGCTCTTCCTGACAGAGCCATTAAGCACTGAAACAGACCTTTCGGACCAACTCATCCATGCTGACCAGGTATGCCAAACTGAGCTAGTCCTATTAGCCTGCATTTGGACCCTATCCCTCTAAACGTTTCCTCTTGAGGGTGAAAGGTAATGGCCTATTGATATTATCGCAAGACTATTAATCCAGGTAATGTTCTAAGGATTTAGGTTTGGAATCCTGTCATGGCAGATGTTGGAATTTGAATTAAATAAAGATCTAGAGCTCGGAGTCTCACAATGACTATGAAAGCATTGTTGAGTTATCAGGAAAACCCATTTGGTTCATTAACGCCCTTGAGGGAAGGAAACTGTTATCTTCACCTGGTCTGGCCTACATGTGAATCCAGACCCATGGCAATGTGGCTGACTCTTAAGTACCCTCTGGGATAGGCAATAAATGCTGGCCGAGCCAGCAACACCCACATCCTGTGAATTAATTAAAAATAAAAATAAAAAATGGAATAGGGACAATGAGGCAGGCTCATGTTTACAGAAGCAGCTGAAGGAGTTAACAGGCTGAGGCCTCCTGGAAATACTGGAACACCATTCTCTCAGAAGATTGCATCTGACAAAGTCAGAAGTCACAAGCTTTCGGAGCGCTGTTCCTTCATCGGGACTTCATCTGACAAAGGAACAAGGGCTCCAAAAGCTTGTGATTTCAAATAAACCTGTTGGACTATAACCTTTTGTCATGTGAATTCTGACTTCAGTAACCCCAGTCCAGCACTGGTATTATGGCTGCATCTATCAAGACAGGGGGCAGAGGACCAGTGTGGAATACCAGAGAGAGGGGCTATAGTCACCAGACTGTGGTGACCATCCATTGCCTGCAATGGCAAAGGGCACTTTGGCACTCAACCTTAATGCCCTGGGATAATTCTTGAGATCATCGGGGAGAAATGTGGGATGTCCCAGTCAACAGCCCATTGCAGCATAAAGCAGGTAATAGAAGGTACCAGAGGGCAAGGCAATAAATCAGGCTTCACTCCAATCAGACACGTTTCTCACAGATACAGAAGATAATCGACTTGACATGTTGCCATCAAAGCTTCCAAACATTAACCAGGTGTCCTCCTGACCAGGAAGAGGTTCAGTTAAATCTGTGATGAATATAAGAGGATCCTACAGCTGTATCATTAATCTGCCATGACACGTTCGCCCTGCTCCAAGTGGGGACTGCTCCAACATCAATGCTGGGAGGGATGCCAGCATGGGACACACAACTCTCACTGTCATTTCTTCTAAGAGCCCATTTGTTAAACACCCAGGCCTTGTCAATGGCGCCATTATTCCCTTATGCATTCACCAATGGCCTCACCCACTCCTACCCTTGATTTTGAGTGCCAATTGGCCTGCTGGTGCAGAAATAAATGGATAACTCACTATGGATTGCACTAGAAAACTTTTAGATTGGCATATACATATATTTAATGCGTGTTTTTTCTAAACTAAATGTCAATTGCCTTGTTAGATTTTCACAAATGCTTTGTTGTGCTGTCCTGGTGCTTGTAGCTGAAGTGCAGGTAGGCTGGTTTTCTGTCTTTTCTGCTCCTGTGCATGATATGGTTACAGTGGACAGCTTCTGGCTGTTTGTACCTTAGAGGGCCTGGCCCCTAGGATTCCACCTGCTATTATGCAACGATCAAGGATGTCTCCGAGCGGGTGCAGAATGTTCGCAAGGGGGAGAGGGACCAACAGGAAGTCATTGTACACTTTGGAACCAATGACATCGGAAGGGAAAAGGATGAGATTCTGAAGGGAGAATGTGGAGAGTTAGGCAGGAATTTAAAAAGGAGATCTTCGAGAGTAGTAATTTCTGGATTACTCCTGGTGCTGCGAGGTAGTGAGGATAGGAATAGGGGGATAGAGCAGATGAATGCATGGCTGAGGTGCTGCTGTACGGGAGAAGGATTCACATTTTTGGTTCATTGGACTCGTTTCTGTGGTAGAAGTGGGGAGCACTTTGGAGTCAGTGACCATAATTCTATTAGTTTTAAATAGTGATGGAAAAGGATAGGCCAGATCCAAAAGTTGAAGTTCTAAATTGGAGAAAGGCAGATTTTGACAGTATTAGGCAAGAACTTTCAAAAGCTGGTTGGGGGCAGATGTTCGCAGATAGAGGGACGGCTGGAAAATGGGAAACCTTCAGAAATGAGATAACGAGAATCCAGAGAAAGTATATTCCTGTTAGGGTGAAAGAAAAGGCTGGTAGGTATAGGGAATGTTGGATGACTAAAGAAATTGAGGGTTTGGTTAAGAAAAAGAAGGAAGCATATGTCAGGTATAGACAGGATAGATCGAATGAATCCTTAGAAGAGTATAAAGGCAGTAGGAATATACTCGAGGGAAATGATGAGGGCAAAAAAGGGACATGAGATAGCTTTGGCAAATAGAGTTAAGGAGAATCCAAAGGGTTTTTACAAATACGTTAAAGACAAAAGGGTAACTAGGGAGAGATTAGGGCCCCTCAAAGATCAGCAAGGCGGCCTTTATGTGCAGCTGCAAGAGATGGGGGAGGTACTAAACGAGTATTTTGCGATTTGGAGATGCCAGTGTTGGACTGGGGTGTACAAAGTTAAAAATCACACAACACCAGGTTATAGTCCAACAGGTTTAATTGGAAGCACACTAGCTTTTGGAGCGTCGCTCCTTCATCAGGTGGTAGTCACAGGAGCGACGCTCCAAAAGCTAGTGTGATTCCAATTAAACCTGTTGGACTATAACCTGGTGTTGTGTGATTTTTAACAAGAATATTTTGCATCAGTATTTACTGCGGAAAAGGACATGGAAGATATAGAATTTATGGAAATAGATGGTGACAATTTGAAAAATGTCCATATTACAGAGGAGGAAGCACTGGATATCTTGAAACACAAAAGTGGATAAATCCCCAGGACCTGATCAGGTGTACCCTACAACTCTGTGGGAAGCTAGAGAAGTGATTGCTGGGCCTCTTGCTGAGATATTTGTATCATCGATAGTCACGGGTGAGCACCAGAAGACTGAAGGTTGGCTAACGTGGTGCCACTGTTTAAGAAGGGCGGTAAAGACGGAACTATAGACCGGTGAGCCTGACATCGGTGGTGGGCAAATTGTTGGAGGGAATCCTGAGGGACAGGATATATACGTATTTGGAAACGCAAGGACTGATTAGGGAGAGTCAAAATGGCTTTGTGCATAGGAAATCATGTCTCACAAACTTGATTGAGATTTTTGAAGAAGTAACAAAGGGGATTGATGAGGGCAGAGCAGTCGGTGTGATCAATATGGACTTCAGTAAGGCGTTCGACAAGGTTCCCCATGGGAGACTGATTAGCAAGGTTAGATCTCATGGAATATAGGGAGAACTAGCCATTTGGATACAGAACTGGCTCAAAGGTAGAAGACAGAGCGTGGTGGCAGAAGGTTGTTTTTCAGACTGGAGGCCTGTGACCAATGGAGTGCCACAAAGATCGGTGCTGGGTCCACTATTTTTCATCATTTATATAAATGATTTGGATGTGAGCATAAGAGGTTAAATTAGTAAGTTTGCAGCTGACACCAAAATTGGATGTGTAATGGACAGTGAAGAAGGTTACCTCAGATTACAATGGGATCTTGATCAAATGGGCTGAGAAGTTGCAGATAGAGTTTAATTTAGATAAATGCAAGGTGCTGCATTTTGGGAAAGCAAATCAGCGCAGAACTTATACATTTAATGGTAAGGTCCTCGGGAGTGTTGTTGAACAAAGAGACCTTGGAATGCAGGTTCATAGTTTCTTGAAAGTGGAGTCACAGGTAGATAGGATAATGAAGAAGGCATTTGATATGCTTTCCTTTATTGGTCAGAGTATTGAGTACAGGAGTTGGGAGGTCATGTTGCAGCTGTACAGGACATTGGTTAGGCCACCGTTGGAATATTGTGTGCAATTCTGGTCTCCTTCTTATCAGAAAGATATTGTGAAACTTGAAAGGGTTCAGAAAAGATTTACAAGGATGATGTCAGGGTTGGAGGATTTGAGGAGTTGAGCCACAGGGAGAGGTTGAATAGGCTGGGGCTGTTTTCCCTGGAGTGTCAGATGCTTATAGAGGTGACCTTATAGAGGTTTATAAAATCATGAGGGGCATGGATAGGATAAATAGACAAAGTCTCTTCCCTGGGGTAGGGGAGTCCAGAATTAGAGGTTTAGGGTGAGAAAGGAAAGATATAAAAGAGATCTAAGGGGCAACTTTTTCACACAGAGGATGGTATGTGTATGGAATGTCCTGCCAGAGAAAGTGGTAGAGGCTGGTACAATCACAACATTTAAAAGGCATCTGGATAGGTATATGAATAGGAAGGGTTTGGAGGGATATGGGCTGGGTGCTGGCAGGTGAGACCAGATTGGGTTGGGATATCTGGTTGGCCTGGATGAATTGGGCCGAAGGGTCTGTTTCCGTGCTGTACATCTCTATGACTATGACTATGATTGTCTCTGATGTCAGGGCTTCATGTGGTATTTGTGTTGTTGAATGGGCCAGGATTCAACCTGTTGATCCAGGAAGTTCCCTGCAGAGGGTGCCCATAAGCTTTAGACAGTCCATCCTCCCTCTACCCTTTCAGGCCCACCCACCCATCTCACCTACCCAGTGCTCAACGCAGCTCATTGATATGGCCAGACTGTGAAGCCAATGGCCAGAAAATATCTTGCAGTGAGTTTCAGTGTTCTGCTAGAATTTGACAAATGAGCAGAAAGTGTAAGGCCAATGACTAAGTGGCAGAACATGAGCAGCTTTAAAGTTGTTTTTTTTCCTATTGGCTTTGAACATCAAATGGAAAGAATCAAACTCACAGGTTTACTGAACACTATTTATTTTTTTGTTCAAGAAATCTGCACTAAATGCACAGCTCAATATACTACCATCATTAAAAAGAGAAGACAAAATAAACCAGACATTTCACTGCCACTACAATTTAATGTGAAAAGCCGGTTGGTTCCGAGTTCCATGGTTCTGCGGCGTGGTAAATGAATGCTTGTGTTAGACATGGTGAGATGATCTGGTCAAAGCCCTAGGTACTATTGCTCATGTGAAGGTCCATAACATTGTGTGATCAAATGAGTGATTTTCACCCCCACCTAAATGTTACATAAACCATGTAACATGTAACACCTTAGTAGAATATTACATGGAATTATTGAGTTCTAAAGGTTTCAAATCTCATGGAGCCAAAACATAATTATTGCAAAGAAACAACAAAGTAGTTTTAATATTGTCATTATAGAAAAGAATGGATAATTGTGAGAGATCTTTAATCCAGAATATGGAGTCAAAACCAATTGCAGAAATCTCTTTCTTTTCAAATAAATGATACAATCTACAATTATTTGTTTCAATTAATATCCAAACCCTGTCAGGCAATTGTTGAGGTAAGATCTGACTGAATTTTGCAGGATGCAAATTAGTAAAAACAAAATGCAGCATGCTTTGTTGTCATTTTAGATTAGATTAGATTACATTACAGCGTGGAAACAGGCCCTTCGGCCCAACAAGTCCACACCGACCCGCCGAAGCGCAACCCACCCATGCCCCTGCATTTACCCCTTACCTAACACTACGGGCAATTTAGCATGGCCAATTCACCTGACCTGCACATCTTTGGACTGTGGGAGGAAACCGGAGCACCCGGATTCCTGGATTTTAAATATGTCCTACAAACTCTCAAACTCTTTGAAATTCCATTTCACACTAAACAACACAAAAATAGTCTACAGTAAATGTGGAGGATTTAAATATTCAGTACAAGTTCCAACTATTGAACACCGAGACAGGGTTGTCTCACTGGCTTAAAAAAAACAGCCACTGATAGATTAATGGTCTCCATAATATTCACTTTGGACTTGACATCCACTCAAATTAAAACAATTTCCATAAATTAGATTATATACTATCAATTTTTTTCATGCTGGTGGCCATCTTTCACTAAGGGTAGACCATGAGCTCTTGCTGTCATTTTGTCCGTAACCCAAACCTTATGTCTACTGTTAGCAAGCCTTTGGTCACCACTCCTAGTGAAGAAAATTATCTCAGAGTAAAACAGGACCTTGATCAGATGGGCCAATGGGTAGGAGATGGAGTTTAATTCAGATAAATGTGAGGTGTTACATTTTGGTAAGGCAATTGCTCTGGGCAGTGTTACTGAACAAAGAGACCTAGGGGTGCAGGTGCATAGTGGAATTGCAGTTGAGTAGCCAAGGTCTTTTTCCTAGGATGGGGGAGTCCAAAGCTGGAGGGCATAGTTTTAAAGTGAGAGGGGAAAGTTTCAAAAAGAACCTGAAGAATAGCTTTTTCACACAGAGATGGTGCATATATGGAATGAGATGCCACAGGACCAGCCTAGAAGAATGAAAAGCTGGTATTGGCAGCTATTAGTAACTGATAATGGGTTGTTTGTGGTAGCAGCCCATGATCTGCTAAATAAAAACTATTCTTTTTCCTAGCTATCATCAGTTCCGAAGAAGGGTTACTGAACCTGGAAATGTTAACTCTGAGTTCTCACCACGGATGCTGCCAAACCTACTAAGATTTGCCAGTAATTTCTATTTTTGTTTTTTTTATAAATATTTTTATTAGAAACTTTTTCAAATCTTATACAAAACAACTACATATAAAGAATAATATCAAAATACAAAACGATAGAGGTAGTACAACAATATCATATGACAATACTATTAATGATAAACTACCTACTATTCTACCAGAACAAATGTATCTACTCAAACTCAACTACAATCAAATTAAATAAAATTAAATTAAGCTTGAACTCAAATTAGCTTAAATTAAATTATATCATATTACTTTATTCTATTTCACTCACCACACCTCCACTAAAGCTCCCACCCCTGGGGGCACCAGTCATTGAACCCATATTTCTTTTTCCCCCAGCTTCCCCTCCCAGGGCCCCATTGGCACCCAAACTGATTCCCATGGCTATGTCATGGCCCTAATTAATATTGCCAATAAGTCTGCGTCAATATAATTTTGAAAGGGTCACCACGTCTTATAAAACTGCTCCGAAAATATAAGCACTACCATAGTTAGGCGGTAGTGTGGGGTTTAAAAAAAAACCCAGGAGATTTGGAGTCTCCAAAAAAAAAAGAGGAAAAAAAATAAAACTGTTCCGTTCTGTGGTGCACCATATTTGTGAAGTAGTCTTGGGCGAGATGCTCCATCACCAGCCTACGCCATCCCATAAGACCTGCGGGTTTTTCCAATGTCCAATTCATTGAAGTGTTCTTCCTCACACAGTGGGTAAGAATGTTACATAGTCTCTTCCCATGTTCCCCCAGAGAGGGCAAATTTGGCAACCCCAGAAGAAGAAATACCGGGTCCACTTTGACTTCAATTCCCCGGATTTCCTTCAGCTCCCTTACCATGGCACTCCAGTATCTCAGGATCTTGCAACATAACCAGTCGCAGTGTGTGAGAGTGCCTGTACTAATTTTACATTTGGGACACCCTGGAGACCGTCCTCTCTTGAACTTAGCTCGCCTCTCTGGTGCCATATGAGCCCTGTGTAAAATCTTCAATTGCATGGCCTGCGCTTTGTTGCATACTGAGGTTTTCTTTAAATTTTCTCATATTTCTTCCCACGTTTCCAATGAAATATCCTCTCTTTGTTCCCCATTTCAAGTCCTACAGAGTCTCCCCGTGTCCCCTAAGGCATGTCCTTTCTGTAAATGATGCAAAGCATTGGTGGACGGCGCGGTGGTTAGCACTGCTGCCTCACAGCGCCTGAGACCCGGGTTCAATTCTCGCCTCAGGCGACTGACTGTGTGGAGTTTGCACGTTCTCCCCGTGTCTGCGTGGGTTTCCTCCGGGTGCTCCAGTTTCCTCCCACAATCCAAAGATGTGCAGGTCAGGTGAATTGGCCATGCTAAATTGCCTGTAGTGTTAGGTAAGGGGTAAATGTAGGGGTATGGGTGGGTTGCGCTTCGGTGTGGACTTGTTGGGCCGAAGGGCCTCTTTCCACACTGTAATGTAATCACTAACTGAAAGAGCGTCTGTACACTGGAGCACTCTCTCCTCCACCTCTGACTTGTAAACCTGAGCCAGGAGTGTGATCTTCCTCTGTATATAATCCCTTATCTGAAAGTACCAGAAAAGGTCCCTCTTCGACAATCCATATTTCTGTTGAAAAATGTGATACTGGAAAAACACAGCAGGCCAGGCAGCATCCGAGGAGCAGGAGAATCGACGTTTCGGGCATAAGCCCTCCTTAAGGAATGAAGAAGGGCTTATGCCCGAAACGTCAATTCTCCTGCTCCTCGGATGCTGCCTGGCTTGCTGTGCTTTTCCAGCACCACATTTTTCAATTCTGGTCTCCAGCATCTGCAGTCCTCACTTTCTCCTAATCCATATTTCTGACTTAGCTGGCTAAATGACATCAGGACCTCCCCCAGTGAATCTCCCAAACAAGAGATCCCCTTATTCTCCCATGCCTTAAAACCAGAGTCCATTGTCCCAAGTTAAAATCCTTGGACTCCTGCCAACGGGGTAAACAGCAAGGTCTTAAGTCAATTGCCCTCATCTTGCCTTATTATCCTCCAGGCCTTCACCATATTTAAAATGATTAATCAAGCAATGTAAGAGCCCCCAGCTTTCATCTTATCCATGAATAATGGATTAACTAGGGGACATCACTACTGCACGGCTTCAACATCAAGCCAAATCGACTCTGAATTCCCCCCCCCCCCCCCCCCCCCAATACCCAGTCACCCACATATGCTAACGGGCATATCTCTTCAAGTCCGGAAGGTCCACCCCCCTCCCTCCCCCCCCCTCCCTCATCCTGCAGGAGCTGTAATTTCGTAAATTTAATTAGAGGGTGCCTGCAACACCAAATAAAGGACCCTAGCCAACCACTGAGCCTCTGTCTGGGCAGCAACAACGGGAGCATTCTCATAGGGTACAACAGGTGAGGAAGAACATTCATTTTAATCAGGGCTATTTAGCCTAACCATGATAACAGTAACCCCTCCCACCGCTGCAAATCCTGTTTTATCCTCTCCAGATGGTGGAAGGCAGGGGTACTAAATATTCCCAAATACAAAAAACCTTTTGACAACCATCTAAACGGGATCTGCATTCCATCCTTCAGATCAGGCACCTCCATTAATCCCCCCACCGGCATGGCTTCGGATTTTGTGAAGTTGATCCTGCAAAACTGCCAAATAAATTCATTTTTTGAATCAATCCAGGAATGACTCCTCCGGATTTGCCAAGTACAAAAGGACATTTTCCCACCCTGGTGCCACTATTTCTGAGTCCCTCCTGATAGCCTCACCTAATGGCTCAATTGCCAAAGTAAATAACAGTGGTGAAAGAGGACCCCCCTGTTGACTACCTCTCCCAATACTAAAGTTATCTAACTTAGTGCCATTTGTAATGACTACTGCCTTGGGATCATTATACAACACCACCACCCATCTGGCAAAGGCTCCACCCAGACCAAAGCGCTGTAGGACCCCAAACAGGGATGGCCATTCTATCTGTCAAACGCCTTTTCCACGTCCTGGGAGACCACCAAACCCGGGATCAATCTTTGCTGGCATATTTGTACTGTGTTCAATGCCCTCCTGATATTGTTGGAGGAGCTACAGCCCTTAACAAAACCTGACTGATCTTCTTTTGTAATATGGGGCAAGAGCTATCCCAGCCTCACGGTCAGTACTTTGACAGAATTTTAAAGTCTACATTCAACAGTGAAATTGGTCTGTATGAACCACATTCTTCGGGGTCTTTCCTCTTCTTTTAAATTGAGAGAAATATTAGCTTCCCTAAGAGAGGGCGTAAACAATCCCGTGTATATAAATAGCTACACATCCCCCAAAAGTGGCTCCACCAACACATTTATGAATTCCTTATAAAATGCTGGCCCATCTGGAATCTATCTGGCCCCGGTGCTTTGCCACCCTGGAGATGTTTTATTGCTTCCTACACCACCTGTATCGTCATAGGTGTATTTAACAGGGAGACTGCTCAGCGTTTATACTGGAGAAGTCCAGGTTCTCAGAAAAGGACTGCAATCTCACTGCACAGTCTTTACCATCCTCCAACCAATACAACTCTGCAAAGTATTCCCAAAATTTAACATTGATCTTCTTCAACTCACGGGTAACTATGCCAGCCTTCTCTCTAACAGCTATAATGGATTGGGAAGCATTTGTCTTTCTAGCCAGATATCTACCTGGCTTATCTCCAAATTCAAACAAACAGTCTTTGTTTAGTGAAGGAGACCTTTTTTTGCCACCTGTGTGTGCAATGAGTCAAGAGCAGCCCGCAGGGCTGTGACCTGCTGCAGCTTAACCAATGATGGCCTATTATAACATGCACCCTCAGCTACCGTCAGCCGGGTCTCCAGCATTCATTGCTGCTCCTCCCTCTTCCTCGTTCTAGTTGTTGAATATGGAATAATCAAGCCTTGTAAATATGCCTTAGTGGCCTTCCAAAGTATTGCCAGATTACTGGCCATACATGAGCTGATATCCCAGAAGGCCCTGAACTCTCTTGTAATGTACTCAACAAATTTGCTATCCTTTAACAGGAATGGGTCCATGCACCAGTGACGTGCATCCATTCCACCACCCTTGATTTTAACATCTACATACACTGGCACAGTCTGAGATAGTTATATTCCCAGTTTTGCACACCAATGTTCTGTCCAAACAAATCAACGGCATAAGGAACATGTCAATTCGCTTGTGGCATCCACTAATCTCAACTCCTCCCACAAGTCCACCAACTGTCTAGATTGTGTGGGTGTACCGGCCATCCTGTCTACCCCAGGATCCATTAGGCGGTTAAAAAATCCACTCCTATGATCATGCAGTGCACCCCAAGATTAATTAATTTAGCAACTGCATCAACTAGAAATTTAAGAGGGTGCGCAGGGGAACAATAAACATTCAGGACGCCATACTCTTCTCCAAGTATTAGAGCTTAATTTGCTCAGTTACCTGGAATGGGAGGTTCCTTCTTACCAGTATAGCCACTCCTCTACTCTTGGAGCCAAAGGAGGAGAAGAATACCCTGTCATAACAATCCCTGCTGCAACTTCAGATGGTCCTTATCAGTTAAATACGTCTCCTGCAGCAGGGCAATGTCCACCCTTTCCTTCCTAAGGCTTGACAGCACCTTCTTTCTTTCAGTGGGGGAATGGCTCCCTTTTACATTCCAGGTGCACCATCTGAATGAATCACTAGCCATGGTCACCCAGGGCAGCCCGTGGTTTCTCAAGAGGAGCGAGCGAAAACAGCCATTAACTCTATAAAGTCTAAAACCTACTCCTTCTCAAAACTACTACAACTAAAAAACTAACCACTAACTTCAACAAACACTTAAATAAATCCCAATTCACTAGAGATCTCCTCCCTTGTCCAAAGGGGGTGATCCTCCCAATCCTTGCTACCATCCTGGCTCCTTCCAGGCTGAGGCCACACCCTAGTTCCAGGCAATGCACACAGATAAAAAGGAAACATATTATTTACATTCTGGGTTAACAATGGATGTCCACCTTCCCCCCCCCCACCCTCCACATCTCTTCTGCATGCATCTTAACCACAGGTATGGCCATCCCCAATCCAAAACAAAAGGACAGTAACAACAAAAAAATCCCCAGACTATAACTAACCAATTGCAATGATACATAAATCAGGTTTTACACCAAGGCAGTACAAAAGCTATAAAACAGATCACTACTAAAAAAGGGGAGAGGGGAGAAAAATAAAGGCAGAAAAAGTAAACAAAAACTGTACCATTGTCTAGAACGGTGCCCCTTCACCAATCTTCCCCCACCACTACTCCCAACCCAAGTCCTTTATTTCAGAGTTCACGAAGTCCCTTCCCTTTTCTGCCTGGTACCCTAAGGAATATTGAATGTTCAGCTCTATTAATGTTCTCTTAACTATGGCTCCTGAGAAACCTTGAATATACATTATTCTTGTATGTTAAAGCCTGTGGATCTCTTCCCAGTCTTCTTGCTGTTTCAATCACTAACTGTTTTTCTTTATAATGCTGGAGCCACCACTAGGACCGTGGAGGTGGGGCAGGGGGCCTGGACCTGTGCATTGTGATCCGGTGGGCCCGCTCCACACTCAGGCTCAAGTCCAACTCCAGCCCCAGAACTTTGGGAGCCACTTCTCCCGGAATCCAGCAAGGTCCTCACCTTCCTCACACTCCAGGAGACCCACAAGCTGTAAGATTTTTCTTCTACTTTTGTTTTCCCCGGTCGTCTACTTGTTCCTGAAGGACCCGAACCTGATCTTCCAACGGTCTCCGATGCTGCAGTCCTCTGCTCCACCGCTCCTACTCTTCGGTCCAGGGTTTGAATCTCCTGCTGATCCTCTCTCAGCATGGCAGATATTGGCTCCATCACTGCTTCAATCTTTTCTCAGAGTTTGCCAAACTCCGAGCGTAAATGCTACTGCCCTATTAAATCCAATGGGGTCACCCAGGGAGTTTGAGCAATGGCTAAGGGGAGTGCCCTGCCTGCTGTATTCCTTTCACCCTGACCTTAGAGCAATTTTAGCAGCTCCAGATGTTCAGTAACTTTATATTATCGATTTTTCTCCTGGGGTGGTTAACGAGGTGGTGGGGGGGGGGGCAGTAAAGGTCCACCTTGCCAGAGGCTATGGCATAGAGCCCAGCACAGCAGACTACTCAGACTGCTGCCATATTGGATCTCTTGATTTTGTTTGTTTTTAAGGCAGCATGTTATGGCATTGACAAGGTATTTAACATAATGGTAATCCTTATCAATTGGTATCTCACTGCTGCCTAGTCAGAATCTCATCTAATTCTGCTACACATCTTACCGTAGCTCACATCACGTAGGCCCTGTAATGTTTCCAGAGCAGATTCATAACTATATCCTTTTCCAGGAGGAGGCCGAACAGAAATGCCCACAGAGGTCCGGTTGGAAGAGGGAGGAGCATCATCATTCCATTAGGGGACAGTGGTGCTGCAGATGGCACAAACCAGTGGGCTCACACCACAGGTTGTGAAGAAAATGGAGAACATAGAGCTTAGAACATTACAGAGTAGTACAGGCCCTTCGGCCCTCAATGTTGTGCCGACCTGTGGAACCAATCTGAAGCCAATCTATCCTACACTATTCCATTTTCGTCCATATGTTTATCCAATGACCATTTAAACTGCGCTTAAAGTTGGCAAGTCTACTACTGTTGCGGCCAGAGCATTCCACGTCCCTACTACTGAGTAAAGAAACTACCTCTGACATTCTTCCTACATCTATCACCCCTCAATTTAAAGCTATGTCCACTCTTGCTAGCTGTCACCATCCAAGGAAAAAAAGGCTCTCACTGTCCACCCTATCTAACCCCCTGGTTATCATAGCCATTTCAAAGAACAGCTTCAAAGTAGAGACACCATAAGACTTAAGAATCTGCTCTACTATTTAATGAATTCATGGGTTGATCTGATATTGTTCAACTCCACTTTCTTACCTTTTCTCTGTAACCCTCGATTCCCTTACTGATTAAGAAAAAAAAATCGGAACTGACTGATCCCACATAGACTCTGGACTACATTCAAACCAACACAATGTGGACCTGATTTTTTTTAAAAAAAAACAATCTATTCCAGCCTTAAGTGTACTTAACAACCCAGCCTCGACAGGCCTCTACAGTAAAGGATTCCACAGCTTTATGAAATACTGAGAGAAGAAACTCCTCCTCATTTCGGTTTTAAATGTGCAACCACTTAAGTCTGAGATTTTGACCTCCCTATTTCTTTATTCCATTCCATTTGAAATAAAGAACAACCCATTTGTCTTCCCTACTTAATGCTAGCATTTCAAGTTTCTAATTTGACAATCCCCAAAATCCCTGTGCTCCAGCTCTCTGCAGCCTCTCATTACAATCCAATTCAGGCACTCTATTCTTCCTACTGAAAAGTACATAACCTTGAGCTTTCCCCACAATATATTCCAGAAAGTTTTATCCATTCGCTTAACCTATCGCTATCTGCCTACAGATTCTGTCATTGCTACCACTTGCCATCCCACCTATTTTGTCATCTGCAATGGGTTTCCATTCTATCTTATAGGCTTTTCACAAGCTGTGTGGTGAGATTCGAACTAGCCAGTAGCGAGATACCAATTGAGAAGAATTACCGTTATGTTAAATACCTCATCAATGCCATAACACGCCTTCTTAAAAACAAACAAAAATGAGAGATCCAAGATGGCAGCAGTCTGAGTAGTCTGCTGTGTTGGGCTCTGTGCATTTGATAGTCCATTACCTCCAACTTCCAAGTCATTAATATATATTGTAAATAGCGTTGGTCACAGCACTGATCCCTGTTGCATTACTTACGTGTTGCCATCTTAAAAATGACCCCTTTATAACAAATGTCTTTTTGTAGTCAATACATCTTCAGGCCATGTTAAAACACCATCTCCAACACTGTGGGCTCTTATCTCATTGAAAAGCCTTCTGGAATTACTAAATATATTACATCTAATACTCTTATTTTGTGTAAGGTGTTATATTGGCAGTTTTCCAATCCTCTGGGATCGCTCCAGAATCTAAGGATTCTTGGAAGATTACAACCAGTGCATCCATGATCTCTGTAGTTTTCTCCTTTAACATTTTAGTGTACATTCTATCAGCTCCAGGGCCAATCCTTAGTCTCTAGTGATAGTGATTATATTTATTTCCTCCACACCTTCTCAACCTTGATTTGGTAATTTTGGATGCTATTAGTGTCCTCTACTGTGAAGAGAGTTGCAAAGAATTTATTTATAGAGCTCCCAACAATACCTTCATGCATCCACAAACACACATTTTCAGGGTCCAGAAGATCTAACTTTTATTTTGAAGGACCAAAGAGTGGAGCTGCAACTTTATCATCCTCCCATGTGAACAAAAGGAATTCAGCATCAATTATAGATTAACAGATCCGTATCTAATTTCCAGATAGAGCAGTGTGTCTACAAACACAGTCACTAGACCAGTACATCAGCAGAATGATCCTCGTTTCTGTTCAATCTATGAACTGATTCAGCAGCATGCAGAGCTGGCTTCAGTGCCAAGTGGAGCCCTTGTCTGCTGACAGCGCATTATCCTATATGTGACTGAGCCAAATCACATTGCAGACTCAACAGAAACCAAATCCTAGAATCAACCAAGGTCGAGTTGCAGAATAGCGTTAAAAAGGCAAGAATTAAAAGCACACTCTGAAGTCATGCAGCATTCACAAACAATAAGTGAATTAATGGGTCAAAGCAAAAGTAAATATGATTTAATTACCATTACTGAAATGTAGTTTTTTAAAAACTCATGGCATTTATTGCCCATCCCTAGCTACCCTTGAACTGAGTGGCTTACTAAATCATTTCAGAGAGCAGTTAAGAGTCAGTCACATTGCTGTGGGCTGGAGTCACATGTAGGCCAGACCAAGTGAGGATAGCAGATTTCTTAAAAGGACATTTGTGAACCAGATGAGTTTTTCTGACAATCAGCGATGGTTTCATGGTCATCAGCAGATTCTTAATTCCATTTTTTTTAAACTTCACTGCAGCATATGGTAGAATTTGAACTTATCTCCACAGAACTGGATTAATAGTCTAGTCATAATGCTCTGAGGGAGCTGCTGAGTGACCAAGACTAGGAGCTAAATATTGAAAGGATATTTGATATTTATAAAGGCCAGGCAAGAAGGATAAGACAATGAGATGGAGTAATACGTTTATGAAGGAGGGTAATCGATTTGAATAGAAAGCAGAAACTGCTTGAGATAAGAAACAGCATGGGGTAGGAGTATGTTAATATGGACCATGGTATAAAATCAGGGATTTAGAGGTGCATGTAGTAAATGGGTGCTTTCAATCTAGTTAAAGACTTAGTAAATTAAATGAGCACCAATCCCATGGAGGAAGAATTCCTGGAATGTATTTGAGACAGATTTCTGGAGGACCATTAAATCCAAGAGCATAGCATATTAAATATCAGGTATTATGTAAAGAATGGGTTAATAAATAATCTTTGTGCAGAAGAAACTTTACAGAAAAATGACAATCATGTGACAATTTTTCATCAAGTTTGAAAAAGATGTAGTTCAATCTGAAATTTAAATCTAAACAAGGACAACATTGAAATCACGGAGAATGTAGTCAGAGGTGGATTGGAAAAATGAAAAAATTTGATTCGTAGGTACTGGCTAGCATTTAGATAACTAATTTTGGATTTCCAAAAACATACATTCTTCTAAGACAAAACATTCAACAGGATAAATGAACCCTCCCAGCTAACTGCAGTTAAAGATATTATTAGATCAATGGCAGAGGCTTACAAAAGCCTGTGGATTCAGAATTTCAAAATTTGGCAAAAGGAGAATAAAGACATTTTATAAAAAGACAATCAAAATGAATTTAAAAGGAGATTCTACATGGCACTTAGTGCTCTCTTGCAAATAGAGTCATAGAGATGTACAGCATGGAAACAGATCCTTTGGCCCAACCCATCCATGCCAACCAGATATCCCAACCCGATCTAGTCCCACCTACCACCACCCGGCCCATACCTCTCCAAACCCTTCCTATTCATATACCCATCCAAATGCCTCTTAAATGTTGCAATTGTACCAGCCTCCACCACTTCCCTCTGGCAGCTCATTCCATACTCCCACCACCTTCTGCATGAAAAGGTTGTCCCTTGGGTGTCTTTTATATCTTTCCCCTCTCACCCTAAACCTATGCCCTCTAGTTCTGGATTCCCCCACCCCAGGGAAAAGACTGTCTATTTACCCTATCCATGTCCCTCTTGATTTTATAAACCTCTATAAGGTCACCCCTCAGCCTCCAACATTCCATGGAAAACAGCCCCAGCCAGTACAGCCTCTCCCTATAGCTCAAATCCTCCAACCCTAGCAACATCCTTGTAAATCTTTTCTGAACCCTTTCAAGTTTTACTACATCCTTCTGATAGGAAGACCGGAATTGTACACAATATTCCAAAAGTGGCCTAACCAATGTCCTGTACAGCCGCAACATGACCTCCCAACTGCTGTACTCAATACTCTGACCAATAAAGGGAAGCATACCAAACACCTTCTTTACTATCCTATCTACCCGCAACTCTACTTTCAAAGGTCTGTGAACCTGCACGCCAAGGTCTCTTTGTTCAGCAACACTCCCTAGGACCTTACCATTAAGTGTATAAGTCCTGAAAATGTGTTGCTGGAAAAGCGCAGCAGGTCAGGCAGCATCCAAGGAGCAGGAGAATCGACGTTTCCGGCATGAGCCCTTCTTCCTACTAAGATTTGCTTTTCCAAAATGCAGCACTTCACATTTATCTGAATTAAACTCCATTTGCCACACCTTAGCCCATTGGCCAATCTGATCAAAATCCTGCTGTCATCAGAGGTAACCTTCTTCACTTTTGGTGTCATCTGCAAACTTACTAACTATACCTCCTATGATTTATATAAGTGATGAAAGGTAGAGGAGCCAGGACCAATCCTTGTGGGCACTCCACTGGTCACAGGTCTCCAGTCTGAAAAACAACCCTCCACCACCACCCTCTGTCTTCTACCTTTGAGCCAGTTCTGTATCCAAATGGCTAGTTCTCCCTGTAATCCAAGAGATCTAACCTTGCTAACCAGTCTCCCATGGGGAACCTTGGTGAACGCCTTACTGAAGTCCATATAAATCACATCCACCACTCTGCCCTCATCAATCCTCTTTGTTACTTGTTTAAGAGAAGTAGGAATTTGGAATGGACAGAGCATCGATGGGGTATAAGTCAGGGATTTGGAGCATTTGGGAAGGAATGTTAACCCTGGTTACCCGCATACATTGCCAAGGAGTGCTTGCGTGTGCTAAGTGTGTATCTCTGAAGTCAGCTCAAATGAAGATGGTGCCTTTCATAATCCTTATTTCCCTACCTGTGAAACCTCCAGCCACCAGCCTGGAGCACGCACTGTTAATCCCTGAGGAAGCCACATTCTGTGCAGCCCCTATCCTCCTCAGCAGGTATGTGAGAGCTGGCTGTAAGGAAAGCACATGTTGGTGGCTGGCTCTTCAATACGGAGGTAGCGGAGGCCTCTGAGGATTGCTGGAGACACCTCAAAGCTAATGAAAATCCTCTGGAGTTGTTCATCAGGCAGCTGATTCTACATGTACAGCACAAAGTCTGAGGAGATTATGGCAGAGACTTTGAAAGGATTACAAACACTGGTATGGACAGGAGGACTACACCAAGACAAAGGGCACTGTGGACAGATTGCCTGCTTTTCAGAACATAGAACTCTTCCTCTGTTGAGAGACTATGAGGTTCAAACTTAAACATTTCTCTGGTGGTTAAACCTTCTATGGTTTGCTTACAAGGATGTTCTGAATACCAACAATTCCCAGTCTTTCACCATTTTACAAAAACTCCTTTTCTAACTTTCCCATTGAAATGTAGAACATCAATTTGACTATACTGTTCTTTAATTGTATCAAGTCATTGAGTAGTTAGAGTTCTTGGGCAGAGCTACTAGTAAATTCTGTATTTTGTGGTTCAGGTGATTTTTAAGAGTGTGAACTTTCCTGACCAGTTAGGCAGAGAAATGTGGAGATTTATCATCAGGAACAAAAGACACTAACATTGTATCAGAGACTGAGTTAGTGATCAGTGAATTTGGGTTGTTACAATGTCTCTGAAAAATCCTCATCACATTTAACAAATCTATAAAAAAATACAAAGCCAGCAATCATAGCCCAGTCAACTTAACTTTGGTGATGGAGAAGCTTCTATAGCCAACCGTTCATGATAGAATTAATAGTTACATGAAAAATGGTGAATTGATTAAGAAGAGTCAGGATGAATTTCTAAGGGGGAAATCATGTTTAAGTAACTTTGCTGGAATTTTTGAAGAGTGAATAAAGAGTTGATGAGTGTAATGCTGTTGATGGGGTGTACATGGACTAACGTGACAGTGTCAAACAACAAACTTAATGGGAAAGTTATAGCTCAGGGAATAAAAGGGTCAGTAACAACATGGACACAAAATTGGCAAAGAAATGGATATGTTACCAGCTTGGGGAAAATTTGTAGTGGAATTTCCCTGGGTTAGTATTGAGACCCTTGCTGTTCCTGATATATATGTTAATGACTTGGATCTTGGTGTGCAGGGAACAATTTCAAAGTTTGCAGATGACACGATACTTGGAGGAATTGTAAACTGAGAGGAGGATACTGTAGAAATCCAAAAGGATATTGACAAGTTGGTGGAATGGATGGAAAGTTGGCAGATGTGATTCAATACAGAGTAGTGTGAGGTGTTGCAATTTGGTAGGAAGAAAATTGAAGACAGCAAGAAAATAAGGGAGGTACAGTTCTAAGGGGATACAGGAGCAGAGGAACTGAAGTGAATATGCACAAAGATCTTTGAAAATAGTAGGACAGGTTGAGAGCAGTAAGTAAAGCAGTGTGTGTACAGCTTTATTGATCAGATGGGCCAACGGGCTGATAAGTGGCAGATGGAGTTTAATTTAGATAAATGTGAGGTGCTGCATTTTGAGAAAGCAAATCAGAGCAGGACTTCTACACTTAATGGTAAGGTCCTGGGGAATGTTGCTAAACAAAGAGACCTTGGAGTGAAGGTACACAGCTCCTTGAAAGTGGAGTTGCAGGTAGATAGGATAGTAAAGAGGGTGTTTAGTATGCTTTCTTTTATTGGTCAGAGTATTGAATACAGGAGTTGGGAGGTCATGTTGCAGCTGTACAGGACATTGGTTAGGCCACTGATGGAATATTGCAAGCAATTCTGGTCTCCTTCCTATCGGAAAGATGTTGTGAAACTTGATTTACAATGATGTTGCCAGGGTTGGAGGATTTGAGCTACAGGGAGAGGCTGAATAGGCTGGGGCTGTTTTCCCTGGAGCGTCGGTGACCTTATAGAGGTTTATAAAATCATGAGGGGCATGGATAGGATAAATAGACAAAGTCTCTTCCCCGGGGTGGATGAGTCCAGAACTAGAGGACATAGGTTTAGGGTGAGGGGGGAAAAATATAAAAGACACCTAAGGGGCAACGTTTTCATTCCATACATGAACACCCTCTGAATGAGCGGCCAGAGGAAGTGGTGGAGGCTGGTACAATTGCAACATTTAAAAGGCATCTGGATGGGTATATGAATAGGAAGGGTTTGGAGGGATATGGGCCAGGTGCTGGCAGGTGGGACTAGATTGGGTTGGGATATCTGGTCAGCATGGACGAGTTGGACCAAAGGGTCTATTTCTGTGCCGTACATCTTGATGACTCTATTGCAGCAACATAGAGTCTGACAGCAAGCAGGTGATGCTGATCTTGTATAAGACACTTATTAAATTTAGCTAAAGTTCCATGTGCAGTTGTGGGCACCACATAACAAGAAAGATGTGAATGCAGAACTGGTTACAGAGATGAGGAACACTCAGTTATGAGGATACACTGAAGAGGTTGGGACTATTTTCATGCAGGAATGAGTGTGAGTAGTCTCCATTTTGATAAGCCATTGGCATTCAATGCTAAGAGTGGGCATTTCTTCAACTCCCACATAGCGTGGTATCACAGCTCAGAGCACCTGTGATTTCTCTTTTACACTTCCACACTATTGTTATAAAGTAGTAATAATTGAAACACTGGCTGATGGGACTATAGCGTGTTGTAGCTGCAAAGGGAATTTGACTTATGTGGACTGTTTATGCAGAAATAATGCTTGGAACTGGAAAATGGAATCTTAACAGATACTGCCTGACCTACTGAAGAGAGAGGAGATGGTTAACATTAAATGTCAATTTTGATGAAGGGTCATTGACCTGAAACATTAGTTCTGTTTTTCTCTGTCTTTCTCTAGGGGTTACAACAATAGTTTCTGTTTTCAGATTACCATCATCTACAGAAAATAAGTTTGTGTAGAACACTCATTTCTATTCGAGTCTGATCCATTCAGATCAATTTATAAGGGGATATTGCTTCATTAAAAATGCATTATATAAAAGTGTTACTGATTGTTACTTCCAGTTCCAAAACATTATATTTCTGCATATACTGTCAATATAATTCAGGCTTCTCTTGCAGCCACAACATGCTTTACTCACTTCAGTTAAATTTTCAAAAGTACTGGTAATTGAAACATTATTTAAAGTGGTTAGGGGTTAACACCTGACTTGGTCCAAGTTACTGACCATTCCTTGATTTGAACTCAGTCAATTCCTGTCATTTGAGTTAATGATATTCTACAATATGCAGCATCAAATATGTTATAAAAATGAGAAACAACTTTTTTTTTATATAGCACCTTTAACATAGTAAAATTTCTCAAAGCACTTCACTGCAGTTTTATTAAATCAAATTTGACACCAAGTCATGTAAGGAAATGTTAGGGAAGATGACCCAAGGCTTAGTCAAAGAGGTAGTTCAAATGGGCGGTGCAATGCGATGGCACAGTGGTTAGCACTGCTGCCTCAGTGCTGGGACCTGGGTTTGATTCCAGCCTCGGGGTGTGGAGTTTGCACATTCTCTCCATGTGCTCTGGTTTCCTCCTTGGCTGTACTAAATTGCCCACAGAGACCAGGGATGGTCAGGCTAGGTGGATTAACCTGGGGAAATGCAAGGTTACAGGGATAGGGTAGGAGGGTGGGTCTGGATAGGATGGTCTTTGGAGAGTTTGTGTAGACGCGATGGGCAGAATGGCCTGTTCCAAACTGTAAAGGAGTCTATGATTCTGGGTAGGTTTTAGGAAGCATCTTAAAAAAAGGGAGGGAAGTGAGGAATGTGCAAGAGAGAGCTCAGAGTTGAAAGGATGGTCTCCAATAGAGGAACAATTCTAACTAAGGTTCTCAAGCTGGAAGTGGAAGAGACCTGCACTTTCCAAGGGGGGGGGGGGCAGTACAGGGAGCTGGAAGGAACAGCCAGGCCCTATCCTGGAAGAAAAAGAGAAAAACAAATGACCCAAAAAAATGAATGAAATAAAAATCAATGAACAAACAAAAGAAAACAAGGAGAAAGAAATGCCAGCAATGTGAGAACAGCCAGGTAAACCATTGGTCTGATGTGGACTGAGGGATAAAATACTGGTCAGGACACCTGGGATAACTTCCTCGCAAGACACTGATTAAAGGAAAATGCTAAAAATGATCCATAAATCATGAAGTAGTTCTAGATAGGGCAGAGATTGGATTTAAAAATGCAGGGATAGGAGGAGAAAAGAAAAATTAGGGATATAAGGAGTTCTGCGGTTTTAAACAATGCTGGAAATCAACGGGCTTGAAGGGAAGATTGTGCGAAACATCAACGTCAACCCAATTGTAGAGCTGGGTCATGCAGAGATTTGCACTTCCATCAGACCATCTGCTGGTTGACCACAGAGCAATGTTGACAAGGCATCCCCCCCCCTTCTTTAACAGCGAGGGACTTTCACGGTGATTAAGAAGAATGTTTAGCAGCAGAAGTCACAGAATGGTTGTGGCTACTTTGAGAAAGCCAGTTACAGCCCCTGATAGACGGGGGAATTTGATGCAAAGAAACCATTTGCTTTCCCATTACCTTCAGAGAGGGCACAAAGCTCATCATTACTGTCGTGACTATTTTCAGTCATCATCTTTTCACATTCTTGTAGGTAATCGTGGTAATTCAGTGACGCTGCCACAGGGTTTTCATACTCATTCTCAGCTGAAGCAGAGGCCGTTGGTAATTCCCACTGAATCTTGTTCTTTTGAAACCTGAAATCAAAGTCCCATCCAGTCCAGCCATAAAATGCCAACGTGCTGAGAAAGCCTTGCATTGGATTCAGGATACTCTGCAAACGAAAAGCAAAAAAAAAAACAAACAGAAAACCGGATTATTATCTGAATGGAAATAGATTGGGAAAGGGGGAGCAGCGAGACCAGGAGTGTCCTTGTGTATGCATGCAGCTGCAGAAGATGGAGAGAGGGCAGCAAATAGTGCCCCTTCATTCCAAGACGGTTCGAATAAGGAGCAGGGAATATCTTACTGCAGTTATATAAAGGGCTTGAGTGAGACTACATCTGGAGTGTAGTGTGGAGTTCTGGTCTCCTTATCGGAGGGAGGATGTCCTGGCTACGGACGGAGTGCAACCAAAGGTTTACAAGAATGATTTCTGGGAATGATTGGACTGATGTATAAAGAGACACTGGGTTGGTTAGCCATTGGAGTTCAGAAGGATGAGGGGGCTCTCATTGAAACATATAAAATTCTAACAGGGTAAATGCAGGGCATCCAGTACCAGGAGTTAGAGGATACAAAGTAGGCCATTTAGGACTGAGATGAGGAGAAAATCTTTCACCCAGAGAATGATGAGATTGTGAAATACTCAACTATAAACAGCAATTGAGGCCAAAACACAATGTTTTCAACGAGTTAGTTCTTAGGACTAAAGGCATCAGAGGTTATGGGGAGAAAGGGGAAAAAGGGTAAATATGATCATCCACTCTGTAATGTACAGCAGATTCTTATTTTCTATGTTTTTCTCTGACAAATGGGATTATGTTTACAGATATACAATGAACATTATCATGTAGAATAGTGAAGTACCATTTAATCTTCAGACAAGTACAGCCTCTATTCTGAATACAAACAACATTTGAAAGGTTTCATTTTCCCGATGTGGAGATTGTTGAAAGATGATAGAATTAATCCACCTTTAAACTCATTTCTTGGATGTTGAAACTGGCCACTGTAAATTTAGTTCCATCCACATGAATCTTCTGAATTTACAGTGACTGATCAAGATAAGCCCCACAAACCCATCCATTAACTCCATTTATACTTCCCACTGCCCCAAGAAAGCAACCAATATAATCAAAGACCCCTCCCACCCTAGGTATATCCTTTTCCACAGGCAGAAAATATAAAAGGTTTAAACACAGATACAAAAAGATTCAAGAACAACTTCTTCCCTATTATTAGAGTTTTGAACAGACCTCTTAAATGTTAATTCTGCTGTCTCTCTCTCTGCAGTTGTAACACTGTATTCTGCACTCTGTCCTGATGCACACCATGTGGTACGATCTGCCTGTTTAGCAGGCAAAACAATACTTTCACTGTATCTCCATACACGTGACAACAATAAAGCAATCAATAAGCAACCAATTGGAAAGATTGCCTCAGGAATTCAAAATTAAAATTGTAAAAACGCAGATGAGACACAATCCCAGCCTCTTCCATTCTGCTGGGCCCACATTGACAATCTGCTTCAGACAAGGTGGTCCCGACTTCTAGATCAACCTTCAAGCAGACCTGTTGATAATGAACAAATTGCATTGACCCCGTATGAGAAAACCAGAGGTCAGATAAGCCTTCATTTCAAATAAGAAAGAAACTCACCTCGAGGAAGGACCAGAGCAATTTTCTATAGGATTTCAATCATCATGCTTTTCAAGTGCTTAAATCGGGGCAAGGACAGGTTTGCTATACATGGACTGTTAGACTGATGGAATTTCTGCCACTTCTCTGACACTCAGTCAATTCCTCCTGTTGTGACATCAAACCATCCATAGTGAGAGTCCAAATTCCCAATTCCCTCACTTTGTGGCTCCCTGTAAACATCCTAGAGTCCTGAATACCTTCATTTAAATGTGCTACTGCAATGTTATGAAGTTGGTAGAAACTATTTCTTTCTGTTTATTAAAAAAAAAGAGGATAAATCTGAAATTGCAGTTCTTTACTGAAAGAATGAAGCCATAAATGTTCATCGCTTGTAACAGATGAGTTATTACTATCCAAGAGTCAAACAAAGCAAACATTAAATACCACCCTGGAATAATCACCTGGATTGTACAATCCAAAATTAACAAAAGTTGAACATGCAATTTGTGGCTGACTCTAAGCTATGAATTATATAACAGTGGTAGAGTCATTCCAGCTGGCTGCACTGGAAAGCAGCTTCACAAAGATGGCTGTCAAAGAGACACATTAGATTGTGCGAAACAGCTCAGACGCACTCACTGCTCTATGGAATACTCCTCGGCACAATCACCAGCAGAAGCATCAATTACTGGAGAACAGTCAACTCAGTAAAAGTCACTCTTTGGTCCTTCCATAACCAGTTTTCCAATGCAAAGAGTGCCCTGCGTTCAAAGAGACTGACATATTCCCAAATCCAGGATTATGAACTGAGTGACGCACTAAAGTTTGTTGCTACCGTCACAAAGACTCATTGTGTAAGATCCTCCTACCATAGGGAACAGAGGGGCTGGAACTGACTGAATAGGGGAGTGGTCTCAAGGGGCTGAATGGCCTACTCCATTGCTCTGGACAATGATAATTAGTCATTTTCATCAGCTTCACCTCTACCAGGATATCCAAATCTATAAAAAATTCAGCATTCCTATGTGCTTTGTTTAGTTGCATGGTCCAAAGATTGAGACATTTAGAAAAACTGATTTATGAGAAAAACAGTGAAGTTAATGGAGTAAGCCATATATTGCAATTTCCTCAGCTGTGTTGTCCTTTGATTTACTGAAGTGTTAAGCTCAAACTGTTTCTTTAAAGCATGGCAATCCAATTT
Source organism: Chiloscyllium plagiosum (assembly GCF_037043375.1). Lineage (NCBI taxonomy): Eukaryota > Metazoa > Chordata > Chondrichthyes > Orectolobiformes > Hemiscylliidae > Chiloscyllium > Chiloscyllium plagiosum. The sequence goes on along the minus strand of NW_028270144.1, from coordinate 104,135,700 downwards.
CCATACCCTCTAGCAGACTGCTTGCTACACGTTACACAAGTTCACTACCCTAGTGGGGACAATAATTACTTTTGTTGACAACTTGCGGACACAAGTTATTTTTCATTAGTGTTTAGAACAAATTAACTAAAGGTTTTGAAAGACAGGATGGTTCGAGATACATCAAAATTCGAAAGGGGCATATTGTATTGCATACCTCTAACAGCACCCAAGGAAAATTTACACAGTAAATCTTACTGAAGGTATATAGCAGTTTAGATTAGATTAGATTACTTACAGTGTGGAAACAGGCCCTTCAGCCCAACAAGTCCACGCCGACCCGCCGAAGAACAATCCACCCAGACCCATTCCCCTACATTTACCCCTTCACCTAACACTACGGGCAATTTAGCACAGCCAATTCACCTGCACATTTTTGGACTGTGGGAGGAAACCGGAGCACCCAGAGGAAACCCACGCAAACACGGGGAGAATGTGCAAACTCCAGAGACAGTTGCCTGAGGCGGGAATTGAACCTAGGTCTCTGGCACTGTGAGGCAACAGTGCTAACCACTGTGCCACCATGCCGCCCACTGCCACCATGCCACCCACAGAAGGTAAGCAGACAGGCCAGGACACACAGTGTAATATCATTTAACATATTCCACTGAATATTGCTCCAGTCTTTCACTACAATTGCAAGTGCAGATCTGGGAACTCCTGCTGAACTGTCATTCTAAAGCACCAGATATTTCCAAAAAAAAAAGCAACACCTTCAGCAAGCTGAACTACAGTTCGTCTGGTTCTTGAATGCAGCCAAAGATGGCACAAGTCTACCCCCTAGTGTCTGCTGGATGTAAACACTTCAGTGGAAAACCCAGCTGAGACGATAACAATTTCAGTGAAAAGTTTAGATTAGATTAGATTACATTACATTACAGCGTGGAAACAGGCCCTTCGGCCCAACAAGTCCACACCGACCCGCCGAAGCGCAATCCACCCATGCCCCTACATTTATCCCTTACCTAACACTACGGGCAATTTAGCATGGCCAATTCACCTAACCTGCACATCTTTGGACTGTGGGAGGAAACCGGAGCACCCGGAGGAAACCCACACAGACACGGGGAGAACGTGCAAACTCCACACAGTCAGTCGCCTGAGGTGGGAATTGAACCCGGGTCTCAGGCGCTGTGAGGCAGCAGTGCTAACCACTGTGCCACCATGCCGCCCATAAGTTGTTGTCTGCCCTCCTGCTGGAGATCAAGATTTTATGTTACATATAAATAATGTGATACCCCTAGATACTTGATTGCTTAAATTTTACATTAAAGACAGAAAAAAATTAAAAGATCAACATTTTTAAAAACGTTTCTTAAATATGCAATATTTAATAACACAAGTTTTAGGATCAGCAGCGAACCACTTGTTCCCTCTACCATTTGATAAGATCATAGCTAATTTGATTATGCATTCAATCCACTTATTTTCCTTTATGAATCGAATAAAGACCCTTCATTTTTAAACTAGAAGCTAACCTGCAGCAAGTAATTAGGGAGCAAATGGTATGTTGGCCTTTATCACCAGAGGATGAGAGTGCTGGAGCAAAATTTTTTGCTTCAATTGTACAGAAGCTCCGGGAGACCACACCAGGGGGGTTGTGTGCATCCTTGGTGCCCCTTACTGAAGGAAGGGTGCACAGAGAGTGCAGCAGGCACTTAGAACCAGGGGCACAGTCTTCGAATATGGGTCAACCCCTTTACAACTGAAACGAGAGAATATTCTTCACTCAGATTGAGGTGAATCTTTAGAATTCTCCACCCTAGACAGCTGTGGAAGCTCAGTCATTCATTACATTCAAGGCAGAGATTTTTAATGTACAGAGATCTACATGACATAAATCGGGATATAGGGATGATACAGGAATGATTATCTAACTCAATGCCACGAACTCAAGGTGTTGCATCACCTGCTCATGCACCTATCTTCTTTCCTGTGATGTGAAGACTGAACAGCAAACAATTTGGATTTTCACGCAAGGTATTTTTCACTCTATTCATTGTGCTGTTCTATTTATGCCTTAATTACAGCAAGTTACTGACTGCAACATTGCGCTCTGTAGCACCGCCCCATCCCTCCCAGTACTACAGTAGCCTGGAGGCAGCCAGTCTGCTACCAACAACCTGTAGTCGAGAATGTAGCTTATTTTTCTGATCAGCCTGTTCAGAGATGGTATTACACACCTCTGAAGCAGGTGGGACTTGAACCCAGGTGTCTCTTGGTGCTACAAAATGGCCTGTATAAACAAAACTAGACTAAGTGGATTGAAGTGGTTGCAATTTCTACTATTGATACTTTAAAGCGTCTGGATGATTGGCATTTTCATTGCCTAGTATTAAAAATGTGTTTGCCCAAAATGGAAAGGATGTGGGCTTGAAAGGGTTAATACTGAGCAGTGCCATGATGTCTTGCTCAGAGGACACCTCCAGCTTTCAAAAGGAGTGGAGCCTAACATCTACTCCTCTGCAAAGTCTCTATAACCACAAATATGACCTGTAACTACTTTTTAAAACATAATTAACAAGCCTCGTTAATAAAAATGCCAGCACAGTAGGTAGTGTTTGGGTTCGTAGGACCTCATCTGTTCCAGGCTGGAGGCATCCTTTTCTCATTTATTTTTTATCTTCTTATCCTTTTCTTTCTTCACCTTTGAGGCCAGAGTGGTGTCAGCAGGGGTGGTGGCTGCAGCGTCAGCAGCGTGGGTCAGGACTCCTGGCAGCAGTAGACCTGGGGCCGGGACCCCTTGGAGGGGCGGGGCGGTAGGCCCGGAGCCGGGACCCCTGGTGGTGTCAGATGGTAGCAGAGCCAGGATCTCCTGGGGCATTAGCATTGTCATTGCGGTTCCAGGAGCAGGATTTCTTGAGAACTGGAACACCTTGCAGAGACTTTATAGAAGTCCTGAAACCATGCTGGAAACATCAATTTGATCAGCAACTGAACTCTTATTTAAGCAATTTCCTATTATAGCTCAAAATGGCACCAGATTGTGATGACAAAATAATTTTCAACGTATCTTCAAGATATACATGACAATAAATCATTAATTATAAAAGAGACTTCTCTAGCTTGACCAGTAAGCAGTTTTGTCTACCAACTTAGACCAAGCCCGACTCTGCAGTTTTCTACTCTTAGAGGATGGTGGCAGGAACTTCATTATGAGCAGCAGCTCATACAGCACAGTGAGCTGACACAGCCATATAATGTGGGACTCAGTTCACTCAGTTGGCTGGATAGCCAGTTTGTGAAACAGTGATGTCACAGCTGGCTGAAGTCACCACCAAGATCTAGCCTGTTGACCTTGCCCCTAGTCTGAGGCATGGTGACCCTCATGTTAAAATCACCCACCAGATGTCTTTCTCAAATGAGGGGGCAACCTATCATCTTCTGTGACTAGGGTGACTATCTTATGCAACAACGTGGTAGGGAGTGGAGTGGATTTGATTTGACTGCTCACCCCACAACCCTTGGTGTGAAATCTTCAGACACCACTTGTAGTCAGTGCGGGGCTTATCAAGGAGGAGTACATCAGTGAATGGTGAAAGTTTTTCAGACCTAGTAATCGATGCATTGTATCAGGAGAGCTAGCATTTCCTGGGGATGGAGAATTCGCAAATCCAAAGCACAGACAGACCACATTGCCAGACAGTGATCTGTGGGAGCTGTCCCAAATTGGACTCCAGTGGTGAGAGAACAGACATTGAAGCAAAGCTTAAAATCTCTGCTGGAGTAATTTAAAGTGATTCATTATCTAGGCTGGAAAGGCAAGAATTTTAAAAATGTACTTGTTGCTGCGATAGTGAATGGGCACCACGAGGCATGACTACAGAAAGGAATTAAAAGGCCACAAAAGAACCATTGATCCGAAGTTACAGATCAGGCATACATCATGAAGAGAGTAATTAAAACAATAATGTGGACAAAGAATTTGGAAGGTTTTGCACACAGCCTAGAAAAGGCAAGAGATCCTCCATAAAAGCTATGATAAAGGCAGGAACAAAAGCATTTTAGCTGTCCAGAGCAGGAATCATTCAGTAAAACCAGAATTAAAGTGGGAATAATTTATTAAAGCGGGAATAATTTATTAAAGCGGGAATAATTTATTAAAGCTGCAAAAAGGATGACTCATGCAGTGATTATACAGCAAATTGCAAAACCCTTAAGTGTTAACATACAGAGGGATCTATGGGTACATGTTCACCGTTCCCTAGAAGGGGCAATAAAAATAGACAAGATAGTTAAAAAAGCATAAGGCTTGCTTGCCTTTATCGGGCAGGAGATTTTATATAAAAATTGTGAAGTCATGTTGTAGCTGTCTAGATCCTTAGTTAGGCTACACTTGGAACGGTGCGTACAGTTCTGGTCACCACACTGCCAGAAGGATGTGGAGGTTTTGGAGAGGGTACAGAAATGGTTTATCAAGATGTTGCTTAGTTTGGACAGTACTAGCTTGGAGGAGATTAGACAAATTTGGTTTGTTTTCACTTGAATGTCACAGAATGAGGGGCGACCTGATAGAATTTTGCAAAACAATGAGAAGCATGGGTAGTTGGAGTCTTTATCCCAGGGTAGAAATGTTAGTTATCAGGGGGTCATGGTTTAAAGTAAACAGGAAAGTTTGGATGTGGGAGACAATTTTTTTTTTTAAAAAAAAAAAGAGGGTGGCAAACATCTGGCAATATGCTACCAGAGGTGGAGGAGGAGCTGGATACAATAACAATGTTTAAGAAGCATCTTGATAGATATATGAATAGGTGGGAAATAGAGGGATATGGACAGCATCGTGACAAAAGGTTTTGAGTTTAGAAAGGCACAGTCTTGGTGGGCCAAAGGGTCTGTTCCTGTGCTGTACTGTTCTTTGCTTTTTCAATTGTAATAAGTTGCTACGTAGCTAGACCTTGTTAATTACAAAGTGACCATTCTGGTTTGACCAGAAATTAGATTTCCTCTGGCATATTAGAGCATGCAGGCACTGTAGTTTCCTACACTTAAAGACAATGGTAGCAGCAAACATCATCATGAGGAACAGCTATACAGCAGAGTCAGTTAGCATGCCTTTACAATAATCAAATAAATAATGTAATGAATGAATGACCCGTTTTGGCACTTACTATTGTCACTATGGACCTTATTACTAATGGCTTTTATTGCATCCTTTAAAAGCTGTCCTGACTCAATGACCAATACAAATGTGCCTCTCTCTGCAATGGATGGGAAGGGTTTAGAGGGATGTGGGCTAAATGCTGGCAAATGGGACTAGATCAATTTAGGATATCTAGTCGGCATGGATGAGTTGGATCAAAGTGTCTGTTTCTGTGCTGTACATCTCTACGACTCTATGACTCCAAGTGATCAGGTTGAGAGTGCCGAATGTGGGCTCACAACCCAAGTTAGCTACATCCTTAAAATGCATTCCTGAAAGGCGGAATCAAGCTCAAGCTCAGCAATCTTTAAGGATTCCCGAGCCATCCTGACTCGGACAATCTCGCTCCATGATTATATACTACACCAAGTTCTCAGCAGTCTTCCACGTTTTTCTGACAATCTGTACAGTAAGGTCAGCCACCTGTTAAAATTGGCATCTCACTTTTAATAAACTTTAACCTGGGCTGAGTCCATGGCAACCCAGGTCACTTGACCTGTCTCCAAGCAGATTTTGTAGGAGGTCAAAGTTCTGTCTCCAAAAGCATTCCATTTAACTTCAAGTAGACACATCATAAAACCAAACAGTCATGACAGTACCCTGAACCTCACCCGATGAAGTCCTTATCAGAGTACTCTGAGGCACTATGTCAGTCACCTTGCTCTCCAGGAAACAAAAATACACATTTTCTTTTTCCACCAGCCTTGCTGCTGCTTATTCGGGTGGAGTAGCTCACTCCATGCTGATCTCACCTCTATACCAACCTCTCAATCATACACAGTGCCATCATCTAAACTGATTAGATCTAAAGCCAATGCCCCTTCATCAAACCTGTTCTTGCTCTCCATTATCACACTGATCAGACAACAGTCCTTGGGTATCTGAAAACAAATGTAGAAGGAGAGAGGTGAGGAAAGGGGGAGGTGGAAAGCAGGAGGTCCATTGTCAAACTACCTGTAACTTTATGACCATTGCAGGTTTGAGAAGGTGCATACACCACACGTGTGGTGCTGTGGAAAAGATGTCGGTGATGCGATGGCCTCAGGCACTGCTGCAATCAATAGTTCAGAGAAACCCTTCCTCAACAGAGGCTGAGGATAAGGCAGCATTCCTATCCCCAACCAATCCTCCTGTGCTAAAAGTGAGGAGGTAACAGTGTGTGAAAGGGTTGCCATGTATTTAGGGATGCACTTTACAGAGCTAAATAGATGGAGGTGAGTGCAAGCCAAAATGTTGATGAGGTTGTATCAGGTGTAACTGCAAGGCGGTGGGGAAGATTAAGAGTGTTAGAAACAAGTCCGAAGTAGGTAAGTAATGTCGAGTTGAGCTGTGTGGTGGTACAACAGGTCAGTGATGGAACTTGAAGATGCATTCAAATGACTCTGACCATTTGAAAGGAGGTCATTGAGCTTTACGGACGCACTGTAGACAGGTTCTTTTGGGATCACACACAGACAGTGTATATGCTACACCACATGCATCCAATCCCTTCACAGCATATGCTTAGAGGCCTGCAAAGAAATAATGTCTCTCTCCCACTTGCCCCCTTCCCTGGGTAAAGCTTCAGGATTGCCACTGGAGAACCGGGGAACCTGCCCTCTGGCCTGACTCAATTGCTCCTCCTCCATCCTTCCTTCTGAGCAATGCCCAGATATTCAGTTACAATGTGTGCTGTGCACAAAGCAACCTCCCATTATAAGAAGAAGTTCAGACAGGCTTTCAGGGTTCAGGCAGGTTCAGAAGTGCAAGCAGGTTACGATTAGTGTTAGGTTTATAGACGCCTGCCTGTGTCCAGTGTGTTAGTTAGCACCAACGTTATCATTGCACTGCACACCTGAATCCTGGACAGAAGCTCACAGCTTGAGAGGCTGAAACACTCCCTGGATCACCTCGATCAATGGCAGGACCTTTGCATATTATAATCACAGTGTTTGTAAACAGCAGTATTGCATTGTAGCCCATGACATTGGATAGCTAGAACAGTGGACTGAAGGGGATATGCAGGGTAATTTTCACGCAGTCTGCTCCTACTCCCTCAGGCAGGAAAACCCTT